>NC_080181.1:27331793-27485435 GCF_950295315.1 Erinaceus europaeus
AAAGCCACAAGGCAACAACTCACAAAAACTGCAAATAGAGTGAACATTCATACATCATGTTTCCTCTCATTTGCACTAGTAAGTCTCTCAGGCCTTACTGAAATAGACATCTAAAAATGACTCCTTTCTTTCTTTCTTTATTTATTCCCTTTTTTTGCCCTTGTTTTTTTTTTATTGTTGTGATTATTATTGTTGTTGTTATTGATGTCCTCGTTGTTGGATAGGACAGAGAGAAATGGAGAGAGAAGGGGAAGACAGAGAGGGGGAGAGAGACAGACACCTGCAGACCTGCTTCACTGCCTGTGAAGCGACTCCCCAGTGGGTGGGGAGCCAGGGACTCCAACCGGGATCCTTACGCTGGCTGGTCCTTGCGCTTTGCGCCACGTGTGCTTAACCCACTGTGCTACTGCCCGACTCCCAAATGACTCCTTTCTTAGCCATCCCATCTTTTCACTAAGAAAAACACTTTCAAGCTCTGTATGAATTGAGATGGCATAACCAGTCTTGATTGGCTTAAAATTTAAAATGGACTCATGGTGCTACAATACTTCCCGAGTGTGTGGTTTGCCTTTTCTTCAAGGAGCAGTGTCTAATACCTCCTGTACACAAGAGAACATGGAAGGTGATTTTTAGTTTGCTGTACCATAGTCATTAGGAAATAAAGAGTACCTTCATGACTATTTTATGTTCCCTCTTCATGAAAATAAATCCCTGGTCATACATTGCACAACTGGCATTGGCCTGGGGATATAAACACCAAGGGGACACATTAAAACTCACCTACTTCTAGTGGAGGTTATATTGTTATATGGAAAATTTTATACATGTACTAACTATTGTATTTACTGTTGAATGTGAAAACATTAATTACCCAATAAAGAAATTAAAAAAAAAAAAAACTCACCTACTCTTGCCTGCCCAGGAATTTTTTGAGCTCAGCGATAATTCTAGAGCCTAAAAAGTCCCAGAAATAAACACTCTGCTATGTCTAGTCAATCATCTCATGTGGGAACATTCTCTTGTAGTCTAAAGGAAGTAGTCAACGTAACTATATTGTGATAAAAGTTGCCACAGCCTTGTGTTCAAGTGCTAGTCCTCAAATCCTATGTTTAATCATGATATTTAACAACAGATGCTGGCCTTTGTAGGTACATAAAAAGTACACCACAATAACTGTGTGTGTGTGTGTGTGTGTGTGTGTGTGTTAACCTAAAAGACTAGAAGAAACAAGAGAAAGGGAGAAAGAAAAAAGGAAAGGAAGGACAAAGTAAATTATATTGAATACTTTCCACAATGGTGACTCTTGCAAGTCTTATAATGAGATTCTTGATCACGCCAAACCCAAAGAGCTGTAAGCTAATCAACTCAAACTCAATGGCGAATGCCAAAGAAATCCCCAAAGAATTCAGAATTTCCAATAACTACTTTTTCAACCCAGGGTATGGAGCATGTCAAAGATAATCTAAAATTTTGATAGTGGTTCTGGTTCTTAAGAAGCTCAACGAAACTGAGAGGCACCAAGAGTAGGGATAGCTATTGAGGGAACAAGCAAACGAACAGGATAGCTTTAATGCCAGTCTTTTAAAATAGAATGAAATGATGCCAGCTGCCTTAGATCTCTTAAATCCAGCAAGCAACTTCATGCACTATGTCTGATTGTGGTTTCCATGGTGGCATTTTATTTCTTTTACTGCTCAAATTGTAAGGTTCACATTTCTCAGTATAATGCTAAACAGCTTGCTGACATTCTTTTAAAAAATTTTTTTTTATATTTATTGATTTTCCCTTTCTGTTGTCCTTGTTGTTTTTCATTGTTGTTGTAGTTGTTACTGGTGCCATCCTTGTTGGATAGGACAGAGAGAAATCGAGAGAGGAGGGAAAGACAGAGAGGGGGCGAGAAAGACAGACACCTGAAGACCTGCTTCACCGCCTGTGAAGCGACTCCCCTGCAGGTGGGGAGCCGGGGGCTCCAACCAGGATCCTTACACAGGTCCTTGGGCTTTGAGCCACATGCACTTAACCTGCTGCACTATGGCGCGACTCCCGCTTGCTGACATTCTTATATCAAGATCAATTTCCCCAATTAAATGAGGTTTAAAGTTGGAGGAGAATTCATCAAATCTGCTCATGTATTTTATTTTATTTTATTTTATTTTATTTTATTTTATTTTATTTTATTTTTTTAATTAGCTGAGCCCAGAGAGGTTAAGTAAGTGTCTAGCAAAATGATAAAGAGCTCTGGAGTTACAGAGTCAGTTACCTGGCTTTCTTTTTCTTTCTTTCTTTTTTTAATTTAAAAAAGGAAACATTGACAATACCATAGGATAAGAGGGGTACAACTCCACACAATTCCCATCATCAAAACTCTGTATCATCCCATTACCTAGCTTTCTTTACTGACCATAGGCAACATACTTAACCTCACAAGTTTTGAGTGTCCTCAACTATGAAATAGAGATAATAACATAACAGGATTACAAAAGAGGGTTACAGAAAATAAAAGTGCTTAGCAGAGTGCTTTACACATGATAAAACAGCCAATAAATAATGGCTATTATTATTGCAATTTTACCATGGTGCTTAGTTTAGCATTCACTAATTAATAGTAACAGTGACTATTATTATTTCTTACTGCCAGAAGTGGTAGGAGATTATTAATTTAGGTATTGGGACTAAAACCCAGATGGGCTAAATCCCTTATCTGTTTCTCTAAAGGACTTGCATTTAAATCAAGAAAAAAAAAAGGGGCGGCCTTCCATAATCACAGGTTGAGTAGCATTAGTCAAGAATTCACAGAAGAGCCACAATTTCTGTTGAATGGGAGTCTATTTGTGTCATTGTTATGCATGAAACCAACAAGTGAGCATTTTTCTTACAGCAGAGCACAGCACAAACGAAGAAATATTGCAGCTTCCTGGGTTAAAGCAACATCTTTTCGATACAAATATCAATCTTTCCTGGAGGAACAGTTTAGCCAGTCTGAGGTATACACATGAACAAGCAGAAAACTGCTAGGAGAGACAGAGCAAGAGTTTATTTGTCCCCTGCAACGTTTTTGGTTTGCTTTTGCTAGCAGAGTATGCTTTCTGGGCTGATATGCATAGGAATTACCTGGGAGTCAGGTTACACTGCAGAACCTGAGTGAGTCATTCTCAGGTCCCTTTGCCATTCAGCATTTCTTACAGGATCCAATATGATGCTGAGGTTGCTGGTAAGAGGACCACGATTTGAGTAGCATGGCTGCATCTGAACTATCCTGGTTAAACTCATGAGTAAGTGTTAAGGCAGCAGAACCCCTCCAGGTGCAAAAAGAAAAAAAAAAAAAAAGGACATCTTTGTCAGGGAGAAAGTGCTGGCTAAGGTCTTGACCTGCTTCTCCAGACAAAGGCAATAGGGCAGCCATCTTGGACAAGGCTTCTTGCCCTTCCTAACAGCCTTAATTATTAACAGCTTTAATTATTTAGCCTCTTAGGTCAAGGCAGGTTTTGCTTACTTCCCCCATAGACAGGAGTCTTTTTATCTTTTTTTTTTATTTATTTTTTAATCAGAGTACTACTCAGCTCTGGCTTATGGTGGTACAGGGGATTGATCCTGAGACTTCCAGAGACTCAGGCATTAAAGTCTCTTTGCATAACCATTACGCTATCTACCCCGCCCTCTTTTTATCTTTTTTGGATTAAGAGTCACCAGAGGGGGCCGGATGGTGGCTCACCTGGTTGAGCACACATGTTACAATGTGCAAGGACCTAGATTTGAAACCCCAGTCCCCACCTTCATGGGAAAAGCTTTGTGAGTAGTGAAGCAGAGCTGCAGGTGTCTCTCTGTCTCTCCCTATCTATCACTCCCTTCCCTCTCAATTTCTGGCTATCTCTATCCAATAAATAAATGAAGATAAAAAAAAAAGTAGGGGGTCTGGCGGTAGCGCAGCGGGTTAAGCACATGTGGTGCAAAGCGCAAGGACACCGGCCTCAGGATCCTGGTTTGAGTCCCAGGCTCCCCACCTTCACAAGCAGTGAAGCAGGTCTGCAGGTGTCTATCTTTCTCTCCCCCTCTCTGTCTACCCCTCCTCTCTCGATTTCTCTCTGCCTTATCCAACAATGAACAACATCAACAACAACAATCATAACCACAACAAGGCTACAACAAGGGCAACAAAAGGGGGGGAAATGGCCTCTAGGAGCAGTGGATTCATGGTGCAGCCACTGAGCCCCAGCAATAACCCTGGAGGCAAAAAAAAAAAAAAGAGTCACCAGAGGCACCAGCAACAATGATTCAGGAGAATAATTTCACATTATATCTCCCACAATTGTAAAGGCTATAAATCTTCTGGGAACCATCAGACTTCGTAACTTTGTACACAACTGGAATTACTTCAAAAAGACAAGTTAAAAAAAATTAAATGCAAGAAAACTCTTAAAATTTTGGGGACTTCGACTTGTCCATGGCTCTAGAAAACATGTAGATTTTTATTTCCTCCCATTGAGAATATGGATGCCTGCACTAAAAGTTTGCCATTTGACTTTCATTTTTGTCACTACTATTTAAACTGTCCTCTCTAAAGTCTTGAGGCAGTAACAACATTTGGCCAGCCAGAATATCAAATCTACCCACTTTCTGAGAAAAACAAAACTGACTGGAAGCATCCTTTCCTCTACTGAGCTATTGGAAAAGTCATGAGGCATTTTTGCATAGTAATATATAGGCTGGTTCCCCACCTACAGAGGGAAAGCTTCACAAGTGGTGAAGCAGGGCTGCAAGTGTCTCTCTGTCGCTCTCCCTCTCTGTCTCCTCTTTCCCTCTAGATGTCTGCTATTTCTAGAAAAAAAAGCAATATATATATATGTACATATATATATGACAATGGTTATGCAAAATATGACATAATGGTTATGCAAAAAGATGACATAATGGTTATGCAAATGACTTTTCATGCCTGCAGCTGACATGACACAATGGTTATGCAAAAGACTTTTCATGGGAGTCAGGCGGTGGCGCAGCGGGTTAAGCGCACGTGGCGCAAAGCACAAGGACCTGGTGAAGCAGGTCTGCAGGTATCTCTCTCCCCCTCTCTGTCTTCCCCTCCTCTCTCTATTTCTCTCTGTCCTATCCAACAACAATGACATCAATAACCACAACAATAATAACCACAACAATGTTAAACAACAAGGGCAGCAAAAGGGAAAATAAATAAATAAATTAAAAAAAAAAAAGACTTCTCATGCCTGCAGCTCAGAGGTCACAGGTTCAGTCCCTAGCACCAACAAAAGCCAGAGCTGAGCAGTGCTATGATCTCTCTCTCTCTCTCTCTCTCTATTTTTCTCATTAAAACTAAATAAAAATATTAAAAGAAAGATATAGAAAAACGGAGCTGGGTGGTATTGCACAAGGACCCAGGTTCAAGCCCCAGGCTCCTACCTGCAAGGCAAAAGCTTCACAAGTGGTGTAACAGTGCTGCAGGTGTCTTTCTTACCCTTCTCCTCTCAATTTTTCTATTTCTATCCCAAATATAACAATTTTTTAAATTAATATACATACATAGAAAAAAAATGTCATGACTTTTCTGAGAACCTAGTACTATTATCTATCTCCCTAGGACTCCTGTAGCCCTCAAAGACTAAACACATTACTAAACAATCACTTTTACTGTGGGGGGGGGCTAATAGTTTACAGTTCCTGACTGACACATGAGTATAATTTCTCATCTCCCCATAACAGGTAAGCTACAAAACATTCCCTTACTACCACCCCAGCCAATTTAAGTGTTTTCCTATCATTGTGCACCAGAACCACTTTTTTAAAAAAAATCTCTTTTCAGATAAATCAATAATCTCTATTCATTAAAAAATAAAAAGGAACTAGCACTCAGCTCAGTCTGTCATCTGTCACCCAGTGAAATGTGAGACACCAACTTGAAATTTGATTTGTCTTAGTCACAAGGGGGAACCAATGAAGAGATATATGAGAGGTCTATAAAATCAGTAGCTTCCTATGAATAAATAATCTGTTTAGTCCTCATTGGGGGGGAGGAACCCTAATCCATAGTCTTCCTGAAAAGTCTAAACAGAAAATCCCACTCTATATTCATCTAAGTGTCTCTGAGTTCTTTAGGTTATCCTGAGATTACAACCTCAGCAACACATTCTGGCCTCACATTTCTGTGGTCCTAATCCAGTCCATCACTAACTTGTCCATATTCCCAGACCTCACAGTCCTCTTTATCAAACTGGGATGGCAAGAGAGACCACCTCTGAGACTTAAATAGTTTAAACAAAGTAGTCTGGACAAATCACCCAGCTAGTGCCTGAGAACATACTAAAACTCTCCAGCAACACTAGAGGGTATAATCCTTCCTCCAGTGAAGTGAACCCAATATTACAGTCAGAGGATCATGTAGCTTGAAAGGCTGAATTCCCTTAAGCTACATTCTCAGAAAAGCAAGGGCAAAGGAGGTGAAGTGATGAAAAATGTGTTGCCTTCATGTCTATATTGACCTCGAATTGAAGTAGATCAAAAGCTTTACCTCAAGTACCCTTAAATTACTGCACACATTTACTTTGCTCAAAATGGAAAGCTTTCTTAATTTCTGTAAGAGAAAAAAGAAGTGGAGAAGGAGGAAGAAAGAATGCCTGAGGGGGGGTAGGAGAAAGCACTGACTTTCATGCTCAATGCTTGAGGTCTCAGGTTTAATCCTAGGCAACCACCACAACTGGAGATAAGCAGTATTTAGGTTTAATAAAGAAAAAAGAAAAGAAAATGGGGTGGGCGGGGTAGATAGCATAATGGTTATGCAAAGAGACTCTCATGCCTGAGGCTCCAAAGTCCTAGGTTCAATCCCTCACACCACCATAAACCAGAGCTGAGCAGTGCTCTGGTAAAAAAAAAAAAAACAAAAAAGGGAGGGGCAGGTGGTGAGCTGAGTGCACAAGTTACAATGGGCAAGGATCCAGGTTCGAGCCCCCAGTCCCTATCTATAGGGGGGAAGCTGTGCAAGTGGTGAAGCAATGTTGTCGGTGTCTCTCTGGCTCTCTCCTTCTCTATCTTCTCTCCCTTATTGATTTCTGGCTGTCTCTATCCAATAAATTAATAAAGACAATAAGAGAAAATAAATCAACTCAGTTTTGGGAATGCCACCATTCTTTGTGCAGCTGGGTGCAGAAATAGAAATAATTAGATGAGACCTGCTGTAGATGAAACCTGCTGTTTATTTGTTCATGAACAAATAAAATTATGTGTCACCATCAAGAGGTGCCTGGATTATCAGAAATTTATGTGCACTTAAAGAGACCTGCCAGCACCAATTACAGGTTCTGCTTCCATGGCATTTGTTGGTATTCTGCCACCCACTTTCAGAGGAACCACATTCACTCACTCATTCACTTACTCACTCACTTGCTGCTCTACAGCCCACATACCTAGCAGAAACACTAGCATTCTGACTCTGCAGAGCTGTTGCTAGTTATTTCTATTCTCTCAACTTTGTGAACACAAGTCAGCATTCCTATTTTAGTGAAGGGGAAAACTGTGGTGGGCAGGTGTGGTTCAGTGGGAGAGTGTGTGCTTTACAGGGATGTGGCCTGGGGCTCAATGGCAGGCACCTTAAATGGACAAGTTAGCTAATTAAAACATTAAGATTGGGGCTTGGGAGACAGCACAAGGGTTTTGCAAAATATATCATGCCTGAGGCTCTGAGGCCCCAGGTTCACCAAAAGCCAGAGCTGAGCAGTGCTCAGGTATCTCTATTGCTGTTTCTATCTCTCTTATCAAAAAAAAAAAAGTATATATATATACACACATATATATAGTAGTCCAGAGATGGTTCAATGGATAAAGCATTGGACTCTCAAACCCAAGGTCTGGAGTTCAGTCCCCAGCAGCACATGTACCACAGTAATGTCTGGTTCTTTCTCTTTAAGCCTATCTTCTTCATGAATAAATAAATAAATAATCTAAAAATAATAAAGCATAAGTCATGCTCTAGGAGATAGTGCAGTAGATATAGCACTAGATTCTCAAGTATGAGGTGCTGAGTTCAATCCCTGGCAGCACAAGTACCAGAGTGATGCTCTGGTTCTTTCTCTTTCTCCTCTCTTATTTGTTAATAAGTAAAAATCTTAAAACATTTTTTTTAAGACAGCCACATTAACTGACTCACTCTCACTTATAAAGTCAATTGCCAGCAGTACCCAGAGCACATCCACTCTCCTGATGCCAAATTGGACGCTTGTCTGACCCTCTCAGTTTTTGACACTCACTCACATACCCCCAGGCCAACAGCCCGCCCAACAATTGTCCAAGGACACAGATGACCTTGGAGGCTCACACCCAACCACCCACCCCACCATACCCCGCCCCCACCCCCAGGTTCTCCTCCCCGACCTCCGGGCACCTCCACCAACTCGCACCTGGGTGTAAGGAGCCAGAGAGGCCGAGGTGCCCGCTCTGTAATCAGACTCCCCGCCTCCCACATCCTTGGCGGCAGCGGAACCTGGAGCCAGGACGGAAGAGGCTGCGTGGCTGCCTGGGCTGTTTGTTTTCTCACTACTGAGCTGGCAAGGATGGAGGTTGGAGATGCACAGTCAGAAGCAGCATGCTTCTTCAAATATTAATATTAATAACTACAACGCTTAGGACATGAAACGGCCTTTTCATCTTCAAAGCAGCCTGCAGATGTGAACTCCTCAGATCTCCCTTCCCTCTGCTCTGAAGCACCAGGTAAGTGAGAATCTCCACCATGAGATGAGAGCTGACTACCTATTGGCCAGAAGAGCCTTTTCTTACTTTATGAAAGGAAAACAGAAACAGGCAAAATCCAAAGCCACATTCTGAGAAAGTCCCAAGTGTCACAACAAACTGGAGTTGCCTGAGCTATCAAGTTAGAATCTGTCTGTCCTCTCCTTTCACAAACACCTCTCTCTGTCTTGCACAGTCTAGATATAAAATAGAAAGGGAAAAAAGTCTTGGATTCAATTAAAACACACACACACACACACACACACACACACACACACACACACACACACACCGAAAAAGCTGTCAGGGAAACGTACAATCCAATGACTTCATCTCAACAATCCAGCATCTTTCTGAGTAATTCACCTACATAAAACTGCAACATAAAAAGCAGTTAGCAGACACTTTAATAGCAAAAGCAAGGCCACAGAGTGAAATTGGATCCTTAAAATCATGACAGAGGGGAATGACCATGTCACTCACTGTGTTTCCGTAGCAGTGCTGCCCAAGTCCAGCTCAACAGAAGAGAGCTGCGTGCACACAGACCCCACCACCACCAGGACCATCACCGTCAGCAGCAGCAGACCCTGAGAAACTCAACTTCAGTCCCAAAGACTGGAGAGCCTTAGGAGAACTGTGAGTCTCCAGACAGACAAAATATCAACAAGGAGTTTGACTTGCAGGAGTCTAACCTGTACCCATGTCTGCTCTTTAAAATAAATTCATTAAACTGCCAGGGAAGAGGAGAAAGGAAAGAAAATGCAAAGCAAGAGCTTGCTAGAAGTGAAAGAGGGAGGGAAAAAACAAAGGCTCTTGTTTATCTCTTTGGAAGCACTCCAGTATGTGAAGAAAATGCAGTTTTTGACAAGTAATCTGTAAGTATCTGAAATGTGTGGCTTTGCTTTTCTAAATCAAGGGGAAAGTGAAACACTGTCTTGATTTCAAACTGTTCTAACAAGGCTAGCAAGTATTTTCTGTAAAGTGTTGCTAAGTAGTTAAATGGAAAACACAGGAAAGAAATGTAAAGAGAGAAAGAGGAAACTCTTTGTATCCCAAAAGCCCCCATCAATTCACCGCTCAACTCCACAGAATTTTTTTTAAGGAAATGGGAAAATGGGTTGCAAAGTGTTAGGCAGAAATTCACACCCCACTTACGACTTCGTTGGATAGACGGGGTGAAGAACAGTCCTGAGTGAGCTTCTCTCAAAGTCAGTGGTCTCTTTCCAACTACCTGAGGGAATCCTCAGCGGCAGCTAGTTGACTAGAGAGGATGCAAAGACCATAATGTTTCTAATAGCACTGCCTCTTTAAATTGGGGGGTGTGGTCAAGTCAGGGAAAACTGGAAAAAGGCGGTGTTCCCCTAGCCCCAGACTCCAAGGAGCTCTAGGACAGGCCCCTGGTTCTAGATCAGATTCTCCTAATGCTACTGGCTAAGGTTACATAAGAACTAACTCTTTTTTCCTTTGAAGAATCCTAACTCAATCTCCCAATTATCCTTCAATAAATATAGCTCTGCCTTGGGGAGCATTGGAGAGGGAGGCAAAAGGGAACTAGCTTTGTAGGGTGATTGTGTCTCGTTCTTTGTTGACTTTCTGCTGAATATGTGAATATTCAGGCTTCACGCTTCTTACCTTTCTCAATAGCATGGGGCTGATCTAGAGGGGGAACGCTTTAGGGTCAGCTCTGGAAGGGCCACCAGAAACAGGATGTCTACCCACAAGTCACCTGTTCCCATTTCTTGTTTATTTCTGTTAACTTAATGTGAAATGTGAGTATTTCCTAAGGAAAAGAAAATCATTATGTCAAAAGGAACTGACCAAGTAGAAAGTGAGGTTTCTGAAAAGCAAAGTTAAAACACTCCGCTCTTTTCATATAAGCCTGGTTTAAACTGAATCCTGGAATAGATTCATTTCAGTGGCCCATGGTACAGGAATAAAAGAACAGAAGTACTCAGACATTTCTTTTAGAGGAAATGTAAACTATGGAAAACTCTTACATCAATTCTAGGTGCATATACACTATTTTTTTTTATTCACGTATTCAGTCCCTAGTTAAGAATGCTGCAGTCCATTTCTCTGTCTCTGTCCCTCTCCTGCTTTAGTAAGTTAAGTAAAATCTTGAACAAACGTTGAAAATTAGATTGAGGGCTGGTGAGATAACATTAAAAAAGAAAGAAAAAAGAATGCTGCAGTATAATATCATTGCTATAAATAGTCTATTTCATTACATTTATTTTCCCCTGAAAGTTAGTATTTATTGGCTGCTTATTTTAAAGCTTTGAAACTGAAAGATTCCATTTTCTTTGGGTAATTAGTGGAAGTAAAAATTTGCCATGGTTGACTCCTTTCCTTTCTAAGAAAGAAAGAAATGCTCAATATGGAAAGTCTATGAAAATCGAATAAATGTCACTCAGAGTAACAACAACATTAGCCTTCATTGAATAAGACTAACAAGGCAGTTGAGATGGTGGTATAATTAAAACAAGATTTTATTGCTCTCCTTTTGCCTTTATACTTTCTTCTAATAGCTTACAAGGAAAAGATAGTGCTAAAGATTCAGTTGAGGTTGTTTTTTTTTTTTTTTTTTTTTTAATGTGTACACCAGACACTCTACTGGGCATTAGACACAATGCAAGTTCAGTCTTATAGGAAGATGGGTACCTCAATTACACATGTCAGTCCTATGAGTAGCCTATGAGAGGCATCTAGGAAGAGACCTATAGAAGAGCCAGCCTGTCCTCTGTAGCCAGGTAAGTTTCAGCATACTGTCCCACTTAAAAAGCCATGGTCATTTAAACCAATCACAACCAATTATAATTACAATTACATTCCCTATGTTTTAGTAGGAGTTGGAAAAAAGGTGATGTAAAGGGTGGAGCACATTCTTTGAATGTCTGTGGCCCTGGGTTCCACTCCTGGCACTACAAATAACAGAATGATGCCCTATTCTCTCTCTCTCTCTCTCTCTTTCTCTCTCTCAAAGTAAATAAACTCATTTCAATAAAACAACAAAGTGGTGAAGAGTTGTATTCTTTCCCTATTATAAGAGTGTACAACATGATTACTGAGGAGTGCTGAAGTCTGGAGTTGACAAGGTGATAATATAAGCAACAACCCTTTAGGACCTTAATTCTAATATCTGTCACTATCTATTATGGTCTGAGTTAGCATAAACTATTGAATCGAAATCTGAATAATGTTAAAGAAGTCACTGCTATAAATTACCTAGAGAATACCCATGAAAATTCTTAAGTTGTATGTTGTACATTATTTAAATATATATATATATGGCATAGAATGCACATCCGAGGCAAAAAATCAAGCTGGATCCTTACCATTTAAAACTAACCCAAATAGATCAAAGACCTAAACCCAACAACTAAAATTTTTTAATTACTCTAAGAAAAAAAAAGATAAGGAGAAATTCATGTCATTATATTTGGCAGCAATGTATTGAATTTGTTACCTTAAAAGCATAGACAGAAAAGAAAGAAAAAAAAACAGACAATTTGGACTTCATCAACATTAAACATAATTCATACATCAAAGAAATTATTAAGGAAATGAAAATGCAATCCATGTACTAGGAAGAAATATTTGCAAATCCCTAGTAAGGGACTCATAGTCAAAAAAGAACTCTTACAAGGCAGCAACAACAAGACCCGCAAATACCCCCATTAGAAAAATATGGGCAAAGAGTTTGAGTAGCCAGTTCTCCAAAGATATACAAATAGCCTATAAGCACATGAAGAGATTGACCAACTTCACTTGTCTTTAGAGAAATGCAAATTGAAATCGCAATTAGATAACAATTCACACCGATTAGGTTGGCTGTTATCCAGAACAAAGCAAACAAAACAAAACAGAAAATAACAATTATAGGTGAAGCAGTGGAGACATTGGAACTCTTCCTAATGAGAATGCAAAACAGTTTTTTTCCATTAGGGAAAAAAAAAACTTTATGGAGGTTCCTCATAAAATGAACTGAATGACTGAATGATTCACAATTACACTTTCAAAGCATGGAAAGTTGAAAGCAGAGAACAGGTATTTGTGTACCAATTTGTAGCAATACTATTCATAATAGCCAAAATGTAGAAATAACATTTAAAAAAAAAATCCATCTGTAAATGAAAAAGATTAAACCAACTGTGATACATACATCTTAAAGGACCAAAATTCTGATAGAGGTCAATGATATGGATAAACCTTGAGGATAGTATACTAAATAAGACAGACACAGAAGGACAGTAATGCATTGCATGACTGTGCTTTAAATGAGGTGCCTGGAATAGTCAAAGAAAGTAGAGGCAGCTAGGGGCTGGGGGAGTTTGTGTTTCAGTTTGGGATGAGGAAATAGTTCTGATGGTGAGGGGTTACCTAATGCCACTGAAATTGTACACTGAAACAGGATTAGGTAGTCAAGTTTGTATTTGCATATTTTACCACAATAAAAAAGGGCGGGAGGAGACATAGTGATAACAGCAGTAGCACACCCAACTGAGAGCACATGTTACCAAGCTCAAGGATCCAGGTTCAAACTCCACACTCTCCACCTACAGGGAAAAAGCTTCACTAGCAGTGAAGCAGGTCTCCAGACATCATTCTTTCTTCCTCCCTCACTTTCTCCCCTTCTCTTAATTTCTCTCTGTCCTATCTAGGAAAAAAAAATAATAATAAGGAAAAATGGCCGCCAAGAGCTGTTTATTCCTTGTGTGTGCACTAAGCTCCAAATACAACCCTAGTATCAATAAAAATAAATAAATAAAAAGAGGGGGGGCAGGCTATGCACACCTGGTTAAATGCACACATTTTTTTTAAAATCTTTATCTTTTGGATAGAGACACTTAGAAATTGAGAGGGAAGGGGTGATACAGAGGGAGAGAGACAGAGAGACACCTGCAGCACTGCTTCACCACTTGTGAAGCTTTCCCCCTGCAGATGGGGACCAGAGGCTCGAACCCGGGTCCTTGTGCACTGTAACATATGTGCTCAGTCAGGTACACCACCACCTGGCCCCTTAACCACACACATCACAGTGCACAAGAACTGAGGTCACCACCCCCAGGGAGAAAGCTTCATGAGAGGTGAAACAGGGCTGCAGGTATCTCTCTGTCTCTCTTCCTCCCTATCTTCCCCTCCCCTCTCAATTACTATCTCTATACAATAATAAATAAAACAAAAAAAAATTAAAAAGAGAGAGAAAGAAACAAACAAAGAAAGGAAGGGAGGAAGGAAGAAAAAAAGATGTGTAGCATGGCAGCATTAGAGTCAAATAGGCCATCCACAAAAGGAATGCTTTCAGAGTTACATGAATAGCAACAGGGCAAAAGAAAATGATTCCAAGGGGGTCAGGCAGTAGTGCAGTGGGTTAAGCACATGTGGCGCAAAGTGCAAGGACCTGCATAAGGACCTGGGTTCTAGCCCCCATCTCCCCACCTGCAGGGGGGTTGCTTCATGGGCAGTGAAGCGGGTCTGCAAGTGTCTGTCTTTCTCTCTCACTCTCTGTCCCTCCTCCTCTCTCAATTTCTCTCTGTCCTATCCAACAACAATAGCAATGACAACAATAATAAAAACAACAACAAGGGCAACAAAATGGGAAAAAAGGCCTCCAGTAGCAGTGGATTTGTAGTGCAGGCTCCAAACCCCAGCAATAACCCTGGAAGCAAAAAAAAAAAAAAAAAATTTGATTCCAAGCCTGGGTAGTAGTGTAACTATTAAAGCACAAAAGTTACCAAGTACAAAGACCAGAGTTCAAGTCCTCAGTTACCATGTGCAGCAGGGAAGCTTCACAAATGGTAGAATAGGTTGCAAGTCTCTCTTTCTCTCTCTTTCTCTCTCCCTCCCTCACCACCCCCATCTCTACTATAATTAAAAAAAAAAACAGTCACCAGGAGCAGTGGATTCATCATACAGGCATGGAGCCACAGCAATAATGCTGGTAGCAAAGAAAAAAAAATTCTTTAAGGACAAGAAGATGGCTCACCTAGGAGAGTGTACACTGTAGGGGAACATGTGTACCTTTAGACTTTCCTGCGACAATTATGTTAAGAGTTGTTTGTACAACCTGGGAATTGACTCAGTGGCTTCAGATCTGGACACAAAAAACTTAAGATCCAGAGTTTGATCCCTGGCATTGCAAGTACCAGAGTGATGATCTGATCTGGCTATCTCCCTTTGTCTGTTGTTAATAAATAAGTCTTTTTCAAAAGAAAGGGTTGTTATTTATTTATTTACTTAAGAAATTGAGGGGGAAGTGAGGAGAGAGAGAAAAGGAGAGACTTGCAGCACTACTTTATGGCTTATAAAGTTTCCCCACTGCAGGTGGGAACCAGGGGCTTGAACCCAGGTCCTGAGCATTGTAACATGTTTTCTTTAATCGGTATATTACTATCCAGCCCTTTAAAAGTAGTTTTAATAACATTTAGACATAGTTGGAATAGAGCCCATGTTAATTTCTTTCTTTTTTTAAATTATATTTTATCTGATAGGACAGAGAGAAATTTAGAGGGAAGGGAGATAAAAAGGGAGAGAGATTCACTGCTCCTGTACTGTTCCCCCCACACACACACACACAGGTGAAGAGCAGGTGCTCGAACTCAGATCTTTTTATTGGGTCCTTGTGCTTCATACTATCTGTGTTTAATCGAGTGCGCCATTGCCAGGCCCCTGCAATTTGTTTGTTTTTTTATAGAGTCTCTGCTAGTCCCCAAACCCAAGCCCCTCTAGTCATTATTCTATTCTGTTTTTATTAGTTTGACTTTCATTAGATTCCATGTATGATACTATAAAAATTATTTACTTGGCATTATTTTAAGACAGGAACAGTAATGCTATAGTATTGGGGATGGAGGTGGGGAGGAGGTTACTATCTTATTTGTAGAGAGTCAAAAACCTCTGGCCTGGGACAAATGGCAATTGTGTCACAAAACTGTTGTTTAAAAAAAAACACAGCATGGCTGGGCGGTAGTTCAGCAGGTTAAGTGCACATGGCATGGTGCGAAGTGCAAGGACCAGCATAAGGATCCCAGTTCAAGCCACCGGGTTCCCACATACGGGGGGTGGGGGTCGGGGGGGGTGAGGGGTTGCTTCACAAATAGTGAAGCTGGTCTGCAAGTGTCTGTCTATCTCTCTCCTTCTCCGTCTCCCCATCTCTCTTGATTTCTCTCTGTCCTATGTTCTATCCAACAACAACGACAACAGCAATGACAACAATAATAATAACTAATAATGACAAGAGGGGCAGCAAAATTGGAGAGGTGGCCTCCAGGAGCAGTGGATTTGTAGTGCAGGCACCGAGCCTCAGCAATAACCCTGGAGGCAAAACAAAACAAAATACACCCCAGCATATCAAACATATCCAAATAATTAAAATAAAAAGAGACAGAGACCACTGCTTCTGAAGCTTTCCCCGTGCAAATGGGGACTGGGGACTTGAACCCAGGTGCTTATGCACTATACTGTGTGCACTTAACCAGGTGCAACACCACCCAGCCCCAAACCCAAGTTAATTTCTATAATAATTACTACCAACTTATTTGCAGAAATATCTTTCTTTTTCTCAGTACAGCAAGCAAGTCAAATCTCTAAGAGGAAAAAAAAATGGAGAGGATGAACCCCCAGAATTTGCCTGATAGGGTGCTGAACTACTTACTCTACCACTGAGCTTCTCTCATTCTCACACCAACACCCCCAAAATCCAGGGATCCCCATCACATCTCTCAAGATTTC
Organism: Erinaceus europaeus; assembly: GCF_950295315.1. Taxonomy (NCBI): domain Eukaryota; kingdom Metazoa; phylum Chordata; class Mammalia; order Eulipotyphla; family Erinaceidae; genus Erinaceus; species Erinaceus europaeus. The sequence continues at coordinate 27,348,255 of NC_080181.1, forward strand.
ATCAGCACAGAAAAAGAGTTCAGTTTCAACTAAAGAGTGACCTGAAATTTAATGAGAGACAAAGCAATTTATCAGCCACTGATTGCACTTCATATGTTATCTCCTTTTTTCCTTCCATCTCACTGAGACTGCACTTTTAGAAGTTTCATTGATGCAGGAAAGCGTATCTAAATGAATTTATCAAAACTGGAGTGAGGGTAAAAAATCCCGATCCTGTTATGAATGTAGTCATCACCAAACATAGAAGAGGCCCCAGAAGATAAGATGAAAGGGAAGCAAGGAGCTAAGAACCTTTGTCTCTTCACGCTCCAGTCTGGAACTTCTTATCCTGTACTTTGTAATGAATTGATCTTCCTCCCACGATCAAAAGCCAAGCCTTTGTCTGGAGCCATAGACAGATCAGCAGTGGCACACGTATGTGTGCTCACACATCTGGTAACCAGGTGCTGGTCTCTGTGTGCCAGAGAGCCCACGAGAAAGCTGGAGTTCTTGGCATTGTTTTCCCAAGACCCCATGGTGCACTGCTCCATTGACTCCTCACACCAATTCTTCTCCGTTGTACTCTTCTTTCTCCCTCCTTCTCTCTCTACTGTAAAATCGACTGAAGATAAGAACCCAGGTGGACAGTGTCTTTGATATGGCTTCTGGAAGATGCTTCTCAAACCTGGTTGCACATTCTCTAGAATCCATAGCCTCAGAGTCCCAACACAGTCACTAGAGTAGTAAGCCCTATGACAACCAGTCTCTAAGCCAAATTGTTGGACTCTTATTTTGTTCTCTTTGTTCTCATCTTTCTGCCCTTGTCCCCTCCTTACTGAAAATATTTTTACTTCTTCCCACTGTCAAACTCTTACGTTTTTCCTAGATTTCCTTTTTTTTTTTTTTTTTTTTTTTTTTTTTTTACTCCACACAATTCCCACCGCCCAATCTCCATATCCCACCCCCTCCCCCGATAGCTTTCCCATTCTCTATCCCTCTGGGAGCATGGACCCAGGGTCATTGAGGGTTGCAGAAGGTAGAAGGTCTGGCTTCTGTAATTGCTTCCTCGCTGAACATAGGCGTTGACTGGTCGGTCCATACTCCCAGTCTGCCTCTCTCTTTCCCTAGTAGGATGGGTCTCTGGGGAAGCTGAGCTCCAGGACACATTGGTGGTGTCCATTTTTAAATGAATGTGAGTGTCCCTAGTAACCTTTCTTTTTCTTTCTTTCTTTCTTTTTTTTCTTTTTGCCTCCAGGGTTATTGCTGGGGCTCAGTGCCTGCACCATGAATCCACTGCTCCCGGAGGCCATCTTTCCCTCCTTTTGTTGCCCTTGTTGTTGTAGCCTCGTTGTGGTTATTATTATTACCACTGTTGATGTTGTTCGTTGTTGGATAGGACAGAGAGAAATGGAGAGAGGAGGGAAAGACAGAGAGAGAGGGGGAGAGAAAGATAGACACCTGCAGACCAGCTTCACTGCCTGTGAAACGACTCCCCTGCAGGTGGGGCTCGAATCGGGATCCTTCCGCTGGTCCTTCCGCTTTGCGCCACTTGTACCTAACCAGCTGTGCTACCGCCCAGCCCCCTCTGTCTTATTTTTAATGGCAGAAATACGGAAAGATACACACAGAACTACCAATGCACTGCTCAGCTCTGGTTTGTGGTGGTGCTGGAGACTGAACCTGGGACTTTGGGGCCTCAGGCATGAAAGTCTTTTGCATAACCATTATGTTGTCTCCCCAGACCTTCCTAAATTTTAATTGTTATGATTCATTTTGTGTGTGGAGGAGGGAGAGAAGAACCACTCAGGCATTATGGGGTCCTGGACATTAACTCTGAAGGCCTTAGACACTCATATGCTGCCTTTTATCCACTGAATTCTCTTTCTAGCTACTAAACTTGAGTTTTAGTTACAAATTAAGATTTAGCTGGAGCATGTTTAACAAAGCAGAAGAATGTGAGTTAAACGCTGAAAACTGGGCCAGCAAGATCGCTCACCTAGGGAGTGTGTGTTGCTTTGCCTTTCTTTCAAACCAAGTTCAAGCCCAACCCCCACCACATTGGAGAAAATCCTAAGAGAACCAGAGCAGCACACTGGTGAATGCAGTGCTAAGGATTGAGCGTAAGACCTCATGCTTGTGAATCCAATTCTTTATACACTGCACTACCTTCCAGGCTTCTCTCTCTCAATCTGGAAGAAAGAAAGAAAGAAAGAAAGAAAGAAAGAAAGAAAGAGCCAACCTGGAGTAGTAAAGCCCAGGAGGCACCAACAACAAAACCTGAAAATTACCATGTCACCCTCCTCCATCCAGCCTCTCATCAGCAAGCTATTATTTACAGATTGATGGAGAGCCTTCCAGAGTTCTTTTTTTTTTTTAAAAAAAAAGATATTATTTATTTATTCATGAAGAATAATAGGAAGAGAGAGAGAACCAGACATCGCTCTGTACATGTGCTACCAGGGATTGAACTCAGGACCAGGAGCTTGAGTCCAAAGTTTTATCACTGTACCACCTCCAAACCACCTTCATATATATGTATTTTTGCCTCCACGGTTATTGCTGGGGCTGGGTGCCTGCACACCAATCCACTATTCCTGGCAGCCATCTTTGATGTTGTCATTGCTGTTGTTGGATAGGACAGAAAGAAATTGAGAGAGGAGGGGAAGACAGAAAGAGGGAGAGAAAGACAGACACCTGCAGACTTGCTTCACGGCTTTCGAAGCGAATCCCCTCCACCCCCAGGTGTGGATCTAGGGGCTGGAACCAGGATCCTTTGCGGGTCCTTGCCCTTTGCATTATGTGCACTTAACCCAGTGTGCAACCACCCGGCCCCCTTTCCTATATATTCTTCAAGTAATTCTGTTATAGGTTTTGCTCCTTGCACTCATGCTCGGCAGTATGTTTACCAGGCCATTTGTCTATAGCAGCCAGGTGCCCTCCCTATTAAGTCAGCAGCCAAGCGGATTCCTCCATCTTTTTTTTTTAATACTTATTTATTTTCCCTTTTGTTGCCCTTTTTTGTTGTTGTTGTAATTATTATTGTTGTTATTGATGTCATTGTTGTTAGATAGGACAGAGAGAAATGGAGAGAGGAAGGGAAGACAGAGAGGGGGAGAGAAAGACACCTGCAGACCTGCTTCACCACCTGTGAAGCAACTCCCCTGCAGGTGGGGAGCTGGGGCTCGAACCGGGGTCCTTAAGCAGTCCTTGCGCTTCGCACTTAACCCGCTGAGCTCCAGCCTGACTCCCTGGATTCCTCCATCTTATCTCCTAAATTCCAGCCCAAACCTCTTCTCTCTTTCTTCCCAAACAACCCAATTTTCTCATCTGCATGCTTTCACATAGCTGTCTTCTTGCTCAGACACTATTACAATATGCTATTAAAGTTTTCATATCTCCTTCCCCTGTCTTTCTTGCCTTATGTCCCAAAAGAATTTAGAGGTAGTGGTCTAGGAGGTGGCACAGTGGACTCTTAAGCATAAGGTCCTGAGTTCAATCCTTCCAGCACATGTACCAGAGTGATGTCTGGTTCTTTCTCTCTCTCCTCCTATCTTTTTCATTAATAAATAAATAACTAAAATCTAAAGAAAAAGAAAAACAATAATAATCTTGAGGCACAAGGTCTGTGCTTCTGACATTTTCATGGCAATGGTCACATAACGTGCACCCCCAGCACCTTCCCCTGAACTTAATGCGTGAACTGGATGAGTGCGCAAAGCTCTGGCTCAACAGGTCAGCAGGGCAGAGTATAAGGAACTGGGCATGATCTCTTCATTTTTGACATCTAGAAGCACAGATCACTTAAGTACTAAATGGTCATTGCTGGTGAGGGGAAAATTTATTTTGTTTTTGTGTAGTTTTGTTGTAGCTTTGTATATTGTGATTTTTCACACTATACTATAGTCCCATTGTAATAAGACAAAAAGTAAATATGTATCTTTTTAAATTTTTTAAATATTTATTTACTTATTTATTCATTTTCCCTTTTTATTGCCCTTGTTGTTTTATTGTTGTAGTTACTATTGTTGTTGTTACTGATGCTGTCGTTGTTGGATAGGACAGAGAGAAATGGAGAGAGGAGGGGGAGACAGAGAGGGAGAGAAAAATAGACACCTGCAGACCTGCTTCACTGCTTGTGAAGCGACTCCCCTGCAGGTGGGGAGCCAGGGGGTTGAACCGGGATCCTTCTTCTTCTTCTTCTAGCGTTTGCCCTTCTTCCGTAGCCAGTCAACAGCGTCAGGTTGAGCCTGATGTAAAGTTTCGAGACCTCTTTTGAATCTGGAGAGGTGGCAGTCGTTGACTATGTGGATCATAGTCTGTAGCCACAGGGGCAGTTCGGGTTGTCTCTGGCTCCCCAGCGATGGAACATAGTGGGACCTTATGCCGGTCCATGTGCTTTGCGCCACTTGTGCTTAACTGCTCTGCTACCGCCTGACTCCCCTACATGTATTTTTTTTTAAACATATGATTTTACTGGCCTTGTTAAAATGATGGCAGAGCTGAGCATTACATTCCAGATTTTGAAGCTGAACCACCTTAGATCATTTCCTTTGCTCTGCTTCCCTTGTCACCAAGGAACAAGACATCTGACGTTTAGTTTCCTCCTCTGCAAAGTGAGCTTATAATGATACAATACATCAGAACTGTTGTGACAGAGAGGTAGAGAGTGCTCAGTATTGAAGTCATTGGGCATGTACTCAGCAAGCATTGTTATCAATAGCAGGGACAGGGCTAGTCCAAAGGCTTCCATCTCCCTGCACTACACTGTCTTCACACTCCAGGTGTCTTTAGGGAGCCCAGGAGTCCTCCCTCTGGGCTGGAGTGCTGGTTTGCTGATCTAGAGAGAGGACACTGGTGCAGCCCCCCGCAATATAACTAGAAAAGGCCAGCTGAGACAGGGTGTCCTGCTGAGTTTGTAGAAGGCCCGCTACCAGTTGTGCTTCTCAACAAGTTGTTATTCACAGCAAATAATGTTGGCTGCGTGAATTCTTCCTGATTACAGGCTGAGCCCAGTCTTGGGAGTCAAACCCTCCTCCACAAGACATGAGAGCTTCCTCCATTATGTCTTCTAGTCCTGCTTCAGAAGGAAACCCCTTTGCATTGGAGGGATACTGAGACCAGTAGTTTATATAAATTCATCCATGCTGGGCAAAGCAGTCCTCATCTTTTGTGGGTTGCCCTAAAGCCTTCTGGGAGACAGCCCGGACAATGCCTTCTTTTTTTAAAAAAAATATTTTATTTATTTATTCATGAAAAATGATAGGAGAGAGAGAAAGAACCAGACATCACTCTGGTACATGTGCTGCCAAGGACTGAACTCAGGACCTCATGCTTGAGAGTCCAATGCCCTACCTAGTGTGCCACCTCCCAGACCACACTGGACAATGCCTTATCCAAGGTACTCAGTAAGCTCCAGCTGCAGACTCCCTTTGTGCCTTGGATATCTCTGTTCATGGGTTGAAACCTGGACTAAAATATGCTTCCTAGAACAGGACCCTCATCACCAACAATTCTAGGAGCTAGGAGTTTGCGACCTGGGACGAGTCCTTAGGGATTCTAAAGTCTTGTGACTTTGCAGATAAATTGAGCACAGTTACAGAGATCAATCTCAGATTTAAAGGATGCTGATTGGTAAATTCACTGTACATCATCAAAGCTCAACAGCTAGTCTATCTGTGGGAACCACTATCAGCTGTAATTGGAACAGCTTGGGGGAGATTTGGAGCAAGGGTAGCCAAGACTTAGGACGTCAAGTTCAAATTAATTGAACTGCTGACAAAGTGATTCTTTAATTTCCACCAGTGCCTGAGGATTCAGTGGACAGCTCAGTCCCCAGTAGACCAGGGGGAGGAAAGACTTCTTCCATTTACCACATCAGATCATCATGAATTTTGCTCTTTCAAAATGTGTTTAGGACCAGAAGTCCAATAACCACAATTCAGCTGCAGTTCTGTCTGCGTTGAGAGAATTATAGAAAGCAGCATTCATCAGTTGTTAATGTACTCATTATTTTCCTCTGGTGCTGACGACTGATTAGAAGCAAATTGGTTTGTTTTTCAGCCTTTTTTGGAACACCATTTCCACCAAATTCCAGGTCTGCTGCTGACATCTTTATCTGGGGTGCTTCCCTTTCCTCCTCAACCTGGCCAAGGCTTCCCTAAACTCAGGGCAGAGGAGACAAAGTAAGAGGATCCAGATGTCTGAGGCATTCATATATACATCTGGTTTTGACTTGAATTCTACCTCCATAAGGAGGCTCTTTCTGTCCACCTCATCTCCTTTCTCTCACCAGGTTGTCTCCCCACTGATTGTACAGTAGGTCTTTTGTAGCAATAATTACATTGCAATTATTTGTGCAGTATCCATTTCTTTTGTTTATTATACAACCAGAGGGGCAAGCAACACATCAACTTTGTTTAAAATTGCTCCTTTAGGAGGCTGGGTGGTAGTGCACATAGTGCGAAGCACAAGTACCAGCATAAGGATCCCGGTTCAAGCCCCCGGCTCTCCACCTGCAGGAGGGTCGCTTCGCAAGCCGTGAAGCAGGTCTGCAGGTGTCTATCTTTGTCTCCCCCTCTGTCTTCTCCTCCTCTCTTGATTTCTCTCTGACCTATTCAATAACAACAGCTGCAGCAGCAGCAACAATAATGGAAAAAAGATGGCCATCAGACCAAGCCCCTGTGATAACCCTGGAGGAAAAAAATTGCTCCTTCAACATTATACCTTAAACTTAAAATAAAGACTAGTGGGAGTCAGGCGGTAGTGCAATGAGTTCAGTGCACGTGTCGCGAAGCCGCAAGGACCGGCGTTAAGGATCCTGATTCGAGCCCCCAGCTCCCCACCTGCAGGGGAGTTGCTTCACAGGTAGTGAAGCAGGTCTGCAGGTGTCTGTCTTTCTCTCTCCCACTCTGTCTTCCCCTCCTCGCTCCATTTCTCTCTGTCCTAACAACAATGACAACAATAACTACAACAATGAAAAATAAGGGCAATGAAAAGGAAAATAAATATACATATAATTAAAAATATTTATAAAAAATAAAATAAAGTTACCTAAATATGTGATAGATAAATAAACAAGTGGATAGATGGAAGGATGGAAGGATGGTAGGATGGATGGATGGATGGATGGACAAAAGGAGAGAGAAAAGATGGATGAATAAAGAGATAGATGATATTTAACTGATATCTACTTTCTAATGTACCTGCAGTTTCTGGATTTTGGTCCTTTGATCTTTAATCCTTCTCTCAACACCTGCCATTGTCATACAAGATCATACCAAAGGCTGGTACCCAGCTCTTCTCTAGAATTCACATATCACAACTGTGAATAAACTTTTCCCCCCCAATCAATACAAAAATACACCAGTCAGAAGAGTAATTTGTCTTTTACAAAGCACAGAGTGAAGAACTGACAATCACCCAGAAAATTCAGGCTGTGTAAACAGACAAGAATGACTCACTACTTCACACCAGTTTTCTTTTTGTCTGTTATCTGAACAATTCAGTCTACATCTGGTGTGTTTTTCCTTTGCTATTTGAGTGGCTGCCTCTATACATCCCTTAGCTTATTTTTCCTTAAGAATAAATAAAATAGAAGCATTTGACTTGCGATTTGGGGATTGAGTCTAGATTTTTATGCCTTACTTCTATCCTAGTTTTCCTAAGGCTTCAGGTCTGAAAAATCTACTGAAATACACCACTCATTCTTATTAGGGACTGTTGGTTATAGAAAACTCTGCACATAGATTTGCAGAAATGGGGTCCTAGCAGTGAACTGGAGTGAGACAAGCATTGATTGTGGCAAGAAGTGCTTTGGTTATACAATCCATTATTTCAACTCCTCTGACTGCATTTAAATTTTACTTACAGTTCTTGGTTGTTTTCAAAATTAGTTAGAGAAATCACATAAGCTGGAATTCAACCTTTGCAACAACCAGAAGGTATCCAGAATAGCCCAGATGTTGACCTTGCCTCCAGAGAGGGACTTGTGACCAGAGAGAGTCTGGCTTACTAGCTAATAGAATTGAACTCATAATTAGGGCTGGCCAAAGCACAGCATGAAATAGCTCAGCACTTTTTATCCTGCTTTGGTAGCATGTTGAAAATGAATGTTTAGAAATGCTAGGTGTTGGGGCCAGGTGGTGGTGCACCTGGTTGAGCGCACATGTCACAGTGCTCAAGGACCCAGGTTCAAGCCCCTGGCCCCCACCTGCAGGGGGAAAGCTTCAGGAGTGGTCAAGCAGTGCCGTAGGGTGTCTCTCTGCCTCTCCTTCTCCAGCAAATAAATAAAGATAAAAAAATGTTTAAAAGATAAAAAAAGAAGAAATGCTGTGTATTTAGACAATGGATACGTCTAAAGAGACCCAAAAGAAACAAAGTGCTTTTAAAAAGTGGGGGTGTCCTGCTTACAACAGGACAAAATCCTCTGGTGGATTTTGCACACGGTGCTGATGCTTATCCAGATCATAGAGAAAGAAGGCTGATTCTGAAGGTGATCCAAATCCAAGAAAGCTTAGAGTGAAGAATCCGTACTTTAATTAATTTCTTCATCTAAAATCACTCTCCAGGATTGGAAAACAAGAACTTTGCTTTTTTTTTTTTTGTCTCCAGGGTTACTGCTGGGACTCAGTGCCTGCACCAGGAATCCATTGCTTCCTGGAGGCCATTTTTCCCCATCTTGTTGCCCTTGTTGTTTTATCATTGTTGTGATTATTATTGTTGTTGTTGGATAGGACAGAGAGGAGGGGAAGACAGAGGGGGGAGAGAAAGATAGACACCTGCATACCCGCTTCACCGCTCATGAGGCGACACCCCCTACAGGTGGGGATCTGGGGGCTTGAACTGGGATCCTTAAGCTGGTCCTTGCGCTTCACGTCATGTGCACTTAACCTGCTGTGCTACCACCTGACCCCCAGAACTTTGCTCTTGAATCCAAGAGTAAATCTGTGTTCTCATTTTCTAGGTAACTTCAAATAACTATTATTCCTTTTAAATCCTAAAGTAATATTTGTTTATCATTTTAAATGTGAGAAATATTTTTAAAAATAAAAATACAAGATTAACCTTATTTATAATCCTCCACCTGGAGATCTCTATGAGAACATTTCAATTCTTTTTTCAGTCTTTTTGGAAGACAGGTATCTTTCTTTTCTTTTACATAAAATAGAACAGACCATACTGCAAATGGTATTTTAACCTGTTTTTAGTAATATATTTTCACTGACCTTTAACGCCATCTATAATACAATGCCTTCTATAATACAGTCATATGTATTCCTAAAAAGTCAAGAAATTCGGTATAGGATCACATCTTTACTTTGTGCTGACTCTTCTACTAATGAAAAGAACCTGGATTCAATTCCTAGTTGTAAGTTTTGGGGCACAGTCTATGGGTATTGGGTTTTTCTCATCTGTGAAATAAAGGGTTACATAGCCTACTTCTACAAAGTCCAAGAAGACACCTTCTGATGTATAAATCATCTGATGCAGTTTTTCAACTGCTTCACTTTGCCTACTGTGTCTACTCCATATGAGAGGGATTTCCCCTTTCCCTTCATCCTTTGATTTGTTTTCCTTTTATTTTTCCATTTCCTTTCCCCAGACAATGCAATGTGATACCTTTGATCTGCTCCTCAGAAGATGGGTGGTTGCCTTCTTCCCTGCTCCTGCAAATATGGCACCACTCTCCTGCTGGGAAGGTCTGTTCTGAGCCTCAGGCACAAGGCAGGTACTTCTCCAAGTGTTTCTGTCACCAGCCTGGCCTCAGTTATATGTACCTGGTATACGAAATAGTCTCCCAGAACACTAACCAAGCCTCTCCCTTCTAGTAAAAGCGAGACTAATAGAAAATGTAAAAGACACACTCATTTTCTTTGGCTCAGAAACAGAAACAAATGGTAATCTCTTCCTTTTTAAAAGGGACCAGGAAGGATTTTAGGATTTTGTGTTCCACATCAACGAAAAACTGAGAAAGGACAATGTTTCTGCACTGTACCCTTAGTAAATAGATGGGAAACTAGAGTTGCCCATGATCTGGAGTGTTAAAGAATTTCTGAGGTCAAGTATAGTAGCTTACAGAAATATTTGCCAGGTTTCTTAAAAATTCTACATTCAATACTATACCATTTAGTTCTTAGGTGTTTTTCTTTTTTTAAAATCTTCTATTTATTTTAATGAGAAAGATACAGATAGGATGATTCAGAGAGACCAATGCACTGCTTAGATGATTCAGAGAGACCAAGAAGCACTGCTTAGCTCCGGCTAACAGTGGTGTTAGGGATTGAACCTGCGACTATAGAGATTCAGGCATGCAATTCTTTTGCATAACCATTATGCTCTCTTCCTTGCCCTTAGGTGTTTTCCACACCATCGACTCAAAGGAAAGATGTCCCTGCCCCCATCTCAGGTCAGTTAATCATGCCACTGTCTCAAGACTAAAACAACTTTGGGAGAGATTAAGTACAGATTTGAAATTTATCTCTGCGTATTTCTGGAGTCTGTCAATTTAGGTATCTCAAGGAGAGCCAACATCTCAGCAGACAGTCTTCAGTGGCATAGCCACAGAAAAGATAGGAGGGGGCTTCTGATTTCTGATGTTTCATTTTTATCATGAATTCCATCAAAGCCAGAGACGTGTGGTTCTAGTGTGAAATAGAAGGGAAGTGAGGAATAGCCCTGGCGGTATTTCATTATCTGAGGAGATGCTGAGCTTCCCACAGATCAGCAGGCAGGATTCCAAAGAATGATGGCATCAGATCACCGAGCATTTTCTGAGGCATCCTCTCTGTGATTATTTCTCTCCCAGCCTTGTCAGTGTTGTTAAACACTGGAGTAGTAGTGCCAGGTGCCACACCCCACTGTTGTCTCTGCTTTTAGCAGAAAGTCTCTTCCCACTGAGATGCTGCAAACTGAAATGAGATAAGAGAGAGAGAGAGAGAGAGAATGCTTTGAAAGGGAGATGCTTTGCATATGAAAGGCCTTGGAGATTGTGTTGATGGTGGCTCCTATAGTTGCAGTCTGTTAGAATATTTCATTGTTGGAAATGAAATTACCTCATAGTGGACAAGTGCTACAGGACTTGGATTTACAGATCCCCATTACAGGGAAACATATTTCAGCTCAGAATGAGGATTTTTTTTTAGACACTTGAAATTATTCAAAAAGCAGTGAATGCCTGGAAAAAGCACTGGCTAAGGAGGAAGCAGTAGGGCCCATCAGTGGAGAGGGTGTAGAGAAGATCATGACTCTGGGCCACAAGACAGCTGAGGTCCTGCTGGGTTTTATGAATCTGTGGGTCCTCTGTTAGGATCATCTCTGCTGCTTTTTTTCCCTTCATATATAAAGAAGTATAACATAAAAGAAGAAATGTCTTTATTTCACTAGCATCAACTTACGGCCAGTTGGTAGAAGTTGTAGGAAGTTAACCTTTGGCACAACACAAGAACAGTGTTTAAACATTTAGCAATGAGTGGTGGTCTGGGAGGTGGTGCAGTGGATAAAGCATTGGAATCTCAAACATGAAGTCCCAAGTTCAATCCTTGGGAGTTGGGCGGTAGCGCATGGGGTTAAGTGCACGTGGCGCTAAGCGCAAGGACCGGCATAAGGATTCCGGTTCAAGCCCCCGGCTCCCCACCTACAGGGGAATCACTTCACAAGTGGTGAAGCAGATCTATAGGTGTCTATCTTTCTCTACCCCTCTCTGTCTTCCCTTCCTCTCTGTCCTCCCATTTCTCTCTGTCCTATCCAACAATAACAACATCAATAATAACTACAACAATAAGACAACAAGGGCAACAAAAGGAAATAAAGAAAAAAAAATCCAAGTTCAATCCTTGGTAGCACAGGTACCAGAGAGATAGCTGATTCTTTCTCCTATTTTTTTCATAACTAACTAAATAAAATATGAGCAGAGTAGATAGCATAATGGTTATGCAAAGGGACTCTTGTGCCTGAGGCTCCAAAGTCCCAGGTTCAATCCCCCGTAACACCATAAACCAGAGCTGAGCAGTGTTCTGGTAAAAAAAAAGGGGGGGCAGGCAGTGAGCTGAATGCACATGTTACAATGTGCAAGAACCTAGGTTCGAGCCCCCAGTCCCCACCTACAGGGGGGAAGCTTTGCAAGTGGTGAAACAATGTTGTAGGTGTCTCTCTGTCTCTCTCTTTCTCTATCCCCTCTCCTTTCTTGATTTCTGGCTGTCGCTATCCAATAAATAAAGATAATATATTTTTTTAAATCAACTCAGTTTTGGGAATGCCTCTCCACTCCATGTGGGGAGCCTGATATTGGCACCCAACCCCATCAGTGATTATCTCTTAAGGGTGTGACTGGTTAGATGGGAATGTTACATTTCATTCAATAATCCCACTGTCTGAATTTTTATTATCACACTTTTTATTATTGCTTTTATACTTAAAAAAAATTTTTTTTTTCCTCCAGGGTTATTGCTGGGCTCGTTGCCTGCACCATGAATCCACCGCTCCTGGAGGCCATTTTTTTCCCCTTTTGTTGCCCTTGTTGTTGTAGCCTCGTTGTGGTTATTATTATTACCATTGTTGATGTTGTTCGTTGTTGGATAGGACAGAGAGAAATGGAGAGAGGAGGGGGAGACAGAGAGGGGGAGAGAAAGACAGACACCTGCAGACCTGCTTCACCGCTTGTGAAGCGACTCCCCCGCAGGTGGGGAGCCGGGGGCTCGAACGGAGATCCTCACGCGGTTCCTTGCGCCGGTCCTTGCGCTTTGCGCCACGTACACTTAATCCACTGCGCCACCACCGGACCCCATTTTTATAGTTTTTAAAAACACTTCTGCAAGGGACCGGGTGGTGGCGCACCTGGATGAGCTCACAAGTTATAGTGCACAAGGACCCAGGTTTGAGCCACTGGTCCCAGCTGCAGGGGAAAAGCTTTGCAAGTGGTGAAGCAGGGCTGCAGGTGTCTCTCTGTCTCTCTATTACCCCCTTCCCTCTTGATTTCTGACTGTCTCTATCCAGTAAATAAATAAAGATAATACAAAAAAAAAAAAAACCAAACACTTCTGCTTTAAAATACAAAGACCATTGACACTGGAACACTCTAACCTATACCCAGTTAGTTCACTGCAACATTTGGTGTGCTGGTGTGAGACAAATCTGAACAGCAAAAATTTTAAAATCAATATTTGACTTAAAAATTTTTTTCCAAAATGATTTCTTTAATTTTGGGGGGGGGAGGTGGGAAGATGGTGGCGCACCTGGTTAAGTGTACACACTACAGTGAGCAAGGACACAGGTTCAAGCCCCTGGTCCCCACCTGCAGAGGGAAAGCTTCATGAGTGGCGAAGCAGGGCTGCAGGTGTCTCTCTTCCTCTCCCCTCACTATCTCCTCTTCCCTCTCAATTTTTCACTGCCTCCATCCAGTAATAAAAACATTTAAATTAATTTTTTATAAAATTGTGGTAATGTGGGTATGCAGCCCTATCTATTATTTATGAGTACCTGTTCACACCACCCCCATCATCAAAATACCAGCATCCTTTCACCCACTGCCTCTTCCACGCCCTCTCTGGTATCTTCAGCTCAGCAGCAACCTACTCCATTTTACTTTGGCTTGGCTTTGTCTGTTTCTTTAGACTCTTCATATGAATGAAATGACCTGGTGTTTACTTCTCCCCTTTTGTCTCATTTCACTCACTAATACCACCCCTCAACCCCCACCCCAGTTCCAGGACCAGAGTCCATCTTTCCTTCTGGCTGAGTAGTGTACCTTCACATCTATACCACAACTTCTGGATTCACTCTCTTGTTGTAGGCACCTGGACTGTCGCCATATTTTATCTATTATAAAACTGTGTTCAAGAAGTTGGGCGGTAGCACAGCAGGTTAAGCGCATGTGGCACAAAGCACAAGGACTGGCATAAGGATCCCAGTTTGAGCCCCCGGCTCCCCACCTGCAGGGGAGTCACTTAACAAGTGGTGAAGCAGGTCTGCAGGTGTGTCTATCTTTCTCTTCCCCTCTGTCTTCCCCTCCTCTCTCCATTTCTCTCTGTCCTACCCAACAACGATAACGATAATAACTACAACAATAAAACAACAAGGACAACAAAAGGGGATAAATAAATATTAAAAAAAGAACTGTTCAAACTGAGCAAAAAGTGCACACATACCTTTTTTTATATTGTGTCCTTCCATTCTTCAGATAGATTCCCTAGTAGTAAAACTGCAAGACCATATGTCAGAACTCGTCTTAGTATTTTGAGAAAACTCCATGCAATTTTCCATAAAGGCTGCACCAGTTTACATTCCCTTCATCAGCATAAGAGGACCTTTTTTTTTTTTGTTTTCCCTCTCCACACCCTGACCAGCATTTGTTTCCGGTCTTTTTGATAAGTGCTGCTCTCACAGGTGTGAGATGATGCCTCATTGTGGTTTTGATTTGTTTTTCCCTGTTAATAAGTGATGATGAATATTTTGTCAGCTTCAGCTCTATTTTTCTGACATAGTTGACAAGGAGACTGGAATTGGAAACAGCAAACCTAGACAAATCTGTTTTGCCCTTTTATATCTCCATTTATATCCCCCCACTTCACACACACTTCAATATGGTCTTTGACTATAATGTTCTCCTTTAGCCAGACTCCCAAGAAGAAAATCTCAAATCCTGTACACTGAGGGTCCTAGACTATGGTTATTTTCAGTTTGTGTGAGCCAGGACTTTGGAGAAGAATAGGGCAGTTTCTCCTCCTCCTCCTCCTCTTCCTCTTCCTTCCTCCTTTTTCTAATAAAGATAGAGGGAGTAAAAGAGACCACAGCACTCAAGTGTGGTGGGGGCAAGGCTCAAACTTGGGTCACACACAAAGAAGCAATGCACTATTCAAGCTAGGTAGTTCATTGGTCCAAGAAGGGCAGTTTGTATGAATTTTTGGCGTGCAAATATAGAACTGGATCCAAATACTGTTTAAATGACTCAGTATGATTTCTAAGTCAACAGCCCCCATAGTCCTTATGGTAGAATCAAATTTCTCCCTGTAGACCTTCCAGGGAAGCTACCGACTTACTGAGCACTATGCGGCCAGCCACCCAGCCAGCTCAGAGCACAAAGACTCAGGTGGGATGGGCTGAGAACGGGAGACAGTGTTCTTAACAGTGACCTGTCGAGCCAGCCTCACCCTCCATCCTCAACACCTGGATTTCAGGCACTTGTCAACAGACTCTGGGTAACCACCCTCCTTCCTAGGTGTTAGTCTTTGAGGAGACAAGGGGAGGCACCCCGCAAAACTTCCCTCTCCCCATCTCACACACAAAGCTCTCCTCTCTTGTAAACAAAGGGCTCTCTAGTCCCACTCCCCAGAGGACTGGTGTTTCCATGGGTTGTGTTGGGTTTGCGATGGGGGTCGGACAGGAAATATATAGAAAGTCGAAAACAAAAATGATTTGTGCAAATTCTCATCTGGGAAGCCTTCATCTGGGGTGCCTGCATTTATAATATCAAGGGGTGTGTGTGTTGGGTGGGGTGCAAATAAGGCAGTCAATGAGTTCCTATGAATCAGATCTTTGTTCCAGGGAAAATCTTTCTTGGAAAACTGAGTTCAGGCTTCTTACTGACTCGCAGCATCAATTTTTATAGAAGTAGCTTTAAAAATGTGTCTGACGCCCATTCTCCTCCCACCAGGCCAAAAAAAAAAAAAAAAGTAAGAACATATGACCACACAGCTGCATCTTCTGTGGTTTGGTTTATGGAAGGGGCAAGATTTCCACAGTACCTATGTGCTCCCACTCCCAAATGGAAAAGAGGTGCAAAAATGGTCCCATGGGAGGATCTGGAAACAAGAGAAAGAGAGCCAAAAGGGATAAAAATTTTCTAGACTCTGTTATATGCCACCCACGTTCATGGGCTATATTCTGACTCCAAATGCCACACTAGCCTTTTCCATTCACTCACCCCAAAGCCAAAATTTAACTGGAGAAAGTATCCAGAAAATTGCCAACAGCCCAGGCACACACAAGAGTTTGATCCGAAGACAAGAAGACCACAGGGTTGAAAGAGAGGCGGCAAATCATTTCAGGCATGTGTGGATTCCTTTCAAATTTCGAAACATTTGGACATTGACTTGTTTGTTCTCCAGATGCATTTGGGGGTGGGGGAGCAACTACTATCTTTTCCATTTAATAAATAATGAAATGGGAACTAATGTTTGATTTGGCACATAGCCAATTGCACAAGGTGAGGAGTATCTTATCGTTTGGTCTTCTTGTTTGATGTTTATTTCTGACACTACATTAGCTGTCCAGGTAACTCTCTGACCAAAGACAAAATGCCTGGCCACAGACTTTACAGCCAAGTACATGGCAATTCTGGGGCAGACCATGGGGTTGGTGATGGCTTTTTCTGAACAGGAGACTTGGGTCTACCTTGCCTACATAGAGAAACCTCCCATATCATGCTTGTCTATTTCTTTTCTTATGGACACTCAGTGACACCTCAGCATCATTCAGATCTTCTGTCTCATGAAAGAACTGCCATCAAAAACATAGTTTATGGGACTGTAGTTCTTCCTTTCATACTTATAAGAAAATTCCAAGGCCTGGGAGGTGGTTCAGTGGATAAAGTGTTAGACTCTCAAGTATAAGGTCCTGAGTCCTACCCGTGCAAAGCATATGCCAGAGTAATGTTCTAGCTCTCTCTTTCTCATTCCTAAACAAATAATGATTTTTTTAAAAAATGAAATAAAATTCCAGAGTTTTCTTTATACTATTATTAAAGCTTACTTTGTTTCTCGTTCCCTATTTAAAATATTTTGAAAAAATTATCTTCATTTATTTAGTGGATAGAGACAGGCAGTAATTGAGAGGGAAGGAGGAGATAGAGAGGGAGAGAGACAGAGAGACATCTGCAGCACAGCTTCACCATTTGTGAAGCTTTCTCTCTGCAAGTGGGGACAGGGGGCTCAAACCTGGGTCTTTGTGCATGGGAATGTGTATTCAACCAGGTGCACCACCACCCGGCCCCTTGTTTCCTGTTTTTGAAAGATTCATTTATTTAGTTGCATGAAAGGAAAAAAGAAAGAGTGATCTTAGGGCAGTGCTCAGCTCTGGCGCATGGCGGTGCTGTGGCTTGAACCTGGGGTCTCTGGGGGTCTAGAAGATGCAAGTCTGATGCTGTAGTGCTGAGTTATCTCCTCTGCCTCCCTTTTATGTTATTTCTCCTCTCCCCTCATAAGCCCAGACAATATCCTAGACCAAATGGGTTTCTATTTATTTATTTATTTAAAAATTATTTATTTATTTACTAATAGAGCTCAGCTCTGGCTCTTGGTGGTACGGGGGTTGAACCTGGGACTTTGGAGCCTCAGGCTCATAACAAGAGTCTCTTTGCATAATCAGTATGCTATCTACCCCTGACCAAATGGTTTTAAACCCCAACCTCCAACCTCCTTCTAACTTTAATTTCCACATAAACCAAGAAACACGGCTGCTGCGAAAGCTCATCTTTCCTGTGCTGATGGAAAATAAAAATCAACCTTGCTCCCCCTGGACACCTTGCTGTTTTGAGGCTCCCTCCATTATTAACATGATGGTAGTCATAGCAGTAGCCATGGAAAGACCCATGAACTCATCTGATCCAGTCTCTCTGCCAGCACAGGATATGGGCCCTAAAAAAACGCTTCCTGGTCTCGCTGCTCTAGAGCTTATTTATCAGAGGTTACAGCAAACATGGTTCCAAAAAACAGGAAATGAAGTCTCATCTAAGTTAATTATGATGCCAGTTACAGCAATGTAGTGGAGGCTTTCTGGAAGCAAACCATGGATGTACATATAAAACTGTGCTGCAACCTCCTCTGATCCTAGCTGCTGGACCTAGCTGTGACACTTCTAACAAGACCGTGACCAAAGAGTCCTGCTTCCACATGCCACAGTGCCTTCAGAAATAAAGGGAGTAGGGGCCGGGTGGTGGCATTAAGTGCACATAGTAAGAAATAAAGGGAATGGGAGTCGGGCAGTAGTGCAGTGGGTTAAGCGCACATGGTGCAAAGCGCAAGGACCAGCGTAAGGATCCCGGTTCAAGCCCACAGCTCGGCTCCCCACCTGCAGGAGAGTCGCTTCACAGGCGTTGAAGCAGGTCTGCAGGTGTCTATCTTTCTCTCCCCCCTCTGTCTTCTCCTCCTTTCTCCATTTCTCTCTGTCCTATCCAACAACAACGACAACAATAATAACTACAACAATAAAACAACAAGGGCAACAAAAGGGAATAAATAAATATTAAAAAGAAAAAAAACTTAAAAAAAAAGAAATAAAGGGAATTAGCAACTGGGTGATGGTGCACCTGGTTGAGGGCATATGTAACCACACATAAGGAAGGACCCAGTTCAAGCTTCCTGTCCCCACCTGCACAAGCAGTGAAGCAGACCTGCAGGTCTCTTTCTTTCTCATTCTCATCTCCCTCTGCCACTCTCAATTTCTTTCTGTCCTATCAAATAAAAGGCGGTGGGGGAACAATGGGAATGTAGATTCATCTTGCAGACACCAAGCCCTAGCAATGACCCTGCTGGCAATTAAAAATATAAAATAAAATCATACAGAGAAAGAAAGATAGGGAATTATATCAGCTGGTAAAGTTCTTGAATTGGTTTTAATTCATTGAGCTCCTTATGGGAAAATTTGTTGTCTCAGTTGCCTTTGCTTGTGGCCAGTTCTTCTGAGATGTTTAATGAAATTAAGGCTGATTAAAAAAGGAAGCTCAAGTTTACTGCGTGGGAGTAAGGGAAAAGTACACAAGAATTCTTTTTATTTTTTTTTGCCTCCAGGGTTATCACTGGGGCTCTGTGCTTGCACCACGAATTCACTGCTCCTGGAGGCCATTTTTTCCCCATTTTGTTGCCATTTATTTATTTATTTATTTATTTCTCTCTATCCTAGACAACAACAATGACAGCAATGACAACAACGATGATAAACAAGGGTAACAAAAGGGAAAAAATAGCCTCCAGGAGCAGTGGATTCACAGTGCAGGGGCTCTGTGCTTGCACCACGAATTGCACCACGAATGTTGTCATTGCTGTTGTTGTTGGATAGGACATAGAGAAATTGAGAGAGGAGGGGAAGACAGAGAGGAGGAGAGAAAGATAGTGAAGTGACTCCTCTGCAGGTGGGGAGCCTGGGGCTGTACCCAGGATCCTTAAGTAGGTCCTGGCGCTTTGTGCCATGTGCACTTAAACCTGTGCGCTACTGCCCAGCCCTCACAGTTCACACTTTTATTCAAAAGGAGAACGTTACAAAAGGAGGAGATACCACCACACCTCTGTTGTCCTAACACCTGCCCCACCATAGGACTTGAGACTAGGCAGTGTCTAGGGCAAGCCAGGTGCCCTACCCTGTGAGCCGTCTATCTGTATGGACCAGGAAAGGGGTATATTATTTCCATTTTGCTGAAAGACAGAAAACAGCGGGCTAAAAGGCATTAAAAAATTCACCTAATATCACAGGCAAGTAAATATGAATTCAAAATATAAGTCAGTGTGACTCTTAAGCACATTTCACTGGCTACAGTGCCATATTACTTTTCTATTATTGGTTTACTTCTGGAGAACGTAGGTTTTCAGGGAAGAAAAGTGGGAAACAATATTACCGCTGCTACTCATCCAATAGTTTTGATCCTCCCCTTACATCTGAGAGCAAACTGTTTTCCTTTCCCAACATTTCTGATCTCTACTTGGCCCTCACTGGGATTTCCATGACTTCTCTCTCCCTCTTTCTCTTGCTTTTTAAAAACATATTTATGAGGAGTCGGGCAGTAGCGCAGCGGGTTAAGTGCACATGGCACAAAGCTCAAGGACCGGTGCAAGGGTCCCGGTTCGAGCCCCTGGCTCCCTACCTGCAGGGGAGTCGCTTCACAAGCGGTGAAGCAGGTCTGCAGTTGTCTATCTTTCTCTGTCCCTCTCTGTCTTCCCCTCCTCTCTCAATTTCTCTCTGTCCTATCCAACAATGATGACATCAACAACAATAATAACTACAGCAATAAAAACAAAAAGGGCAACAAAAAGTAAATAAATATTATATATATATTGGTTAGCAACAGCCAGAAAATGAGAGTTAAGGGGGAGACAGAGAGGAAAAGATAGATAGATAGACAGACAGACAGACAGACAGAGAGACAGTAGCACTACTTCATCACTTGCAAAGCTTTCCGCCTGCATGTGGGGACTGGGGACTCAAACCTGGGTCCTTGCACATTGTAGCATGTGTGCTCAGCCAGGTGTCCCACCACCCAGCCCCCTCCCCTTTCTCTCTCTGTGGCCACCTTCCTATCAAAACCCTGAGTGGTTGGTGAGTGAATTAGGAAGCATGGCCGCAGTGGATGAATTTGAGTAGCTCCTCTTTCTTCTCATCCCTTCCTCAAGTTCAGAATCGGCAATCACCTTTTGGCGCTCCCTCCCATGACTCAGGACCCACTAGCAGCTAATTTTATCTGCAGCTTATCCAGCACTACCTAGAATCTTCACCCTCTCTTTGCCTTCTTAGGTGGGTAGGACAACCAAAAAACATTAGGCCAGGCAGAGTCATTAGCTTATTTTTACAAAGATCCAAGCTGAAGCTCAGCAACCAGAGGCAGCTGGGATTTGACTCAAATCTGGCTTGAAATCTGTCTCCATCAGTCTACAGCAGTCTCTAATGAGATGCAGAGCACTAGCCATGCATGCCATCCTAAAAACGATGGGCTCCTGCATCTGGGATTTCCAGGTCCATCCCATGCAGCACTGATGTCATCTTGGTGAACAGAGGCTGTCTCTGAGATCCCTTGTTTATGTTGGGAGCCTGATTGTTCTCCTTGCATGTCAACCACACGACTTCAATCTTCTTCAATCATCTCAGATTTGCTTTGAATATCATCTTCACATACATGGAAAAATAACAGGCCTTGAGTAAATGTAAAGTTTATCAACAAGTCTAAACAGAAATATGCATCTGTAAAGAGAGACTCGTAGGGAGCAGTGAAATGTGAATTGAAAGATCTGGACTCTAGCCCAGATCTTCCAGTGAATTCTAGGAAGCCTTTAGGAGGATCTCTAGAGCTCTCCAAACCTCAGTTTCTGCAAAGAAAATAGTGGTGAAGTTTGAAGATTCCTATAGTGTCTTTCCAGCATTAAAAATCCATGCTTTTAGAATTCTTGGCCACACTGGCTCTACTCTGGAGAGGGAAAGTCTATTGTTCTGAGCCCAATTGTTGTACAAGACAATATGCTTCTTCCTAGGATGGCCAGGCTAGGGGGTGTAAGAAGATGTCCAAGGAGCAGAAGCTGTGCTGTGGGGTTGAGGAGTGAGCTGGTCTGTCAGAGAAGCACAGAAGGGCTGAGAAACTTCACTGGGGGTGAGCCCTTAGAGCCTCACTGACGACATTGGTGACTCCATGGGTGGTCTCCAGTTCTCTTCTGGGAAACCTGTTCCAGGATGGGCATAACAGGATTAACAGATTAACGCATCCAAACAGTATGTAACAAACTCTCCTGTGCTCCAGAGTCTTGATAAGAACTGAAAATAAAAGATAAAGCGAGATCTGTTCTCCAAGAGCTTGTGGTTTATCAGGGGGAACAAGCAGAGAGATTATATAAATTTTGAGTGGAGACTCACAAAGAATTAGCAGTGGAATGAGATAGGGAAGCTGATTCTGCTCATCTCCAGGGATGCTCTCACCTCCCGAATTCTTGTACATGCTCATGCTCCCTCTGTTTGCATATCACTCTGTCAGAGTGCTGGTTTGCGGATTTGATTCTCCCCATTTGCCTCTTAGGCCTTGAATCCTGGTATCTAAAACCCTGCATTCCTTCACTGTGGTTTGGCAGGATACATTGTTTTGCACCAACTCGTAAAATTCTTCCACCATTTCCAATGTGGTAAGTCCCAGTTCCCCCAGCTAAATGAAATCCTCCTTGTGGTCAAACAAGATCTAGACTTGGGTTTATTTTGCCTGTTCAACAGTCCCTAACCAGATACTCAGCATGTCAGATTTGCTCACCGAATATAGCAATTGTTCCCCAATCTGGGCACGTGGTTGACTCTCACTTCCCTGCACCCCTGAAATTGGGAGTGGCCATAAGGCTTGCTTTCACTGATGACAAGCATGTGTGTTTCTGGCAGAAGCCTGAAGAATAGTTTTGATCATTCTGCTTTTGCTTCTGGCTTGTGTCAGGTGACAGCTGTTTATCAGAGAGATTCAGAGACCTTGAAGACCCCCTGATAACCTGCCATGTTCAAGTGGCCGGATTATGAAGGGTAATTCCAAGTCACTGAGGTTTGGCACTTGTCACGACAGCATAACTTAGCCAACCTGACACAGAAACTCACCACAAATACCTGTTGAGTTCTACATACTAGCTCAATCAATTATAGCAGATAAGTAGGAAACTATCTTTTCCTGACAAAGTCCTCAGAAAAGACCACCTCCCCTGGGCAAATCTTTGCTTTCTCTCTCTCTCTTAAGAAGTTACATACTTCATATATGTGAGTTGGGCAGTAGCACAATGGGACAGTGGGTTAAGTGCATGTGGTGTGAAGCGCAAGGACCTGTGGAAGGACCCCAGTTCGAGCCTGTAGCTCCCCACCTGCAGGAGAGTCACTTCACAGGCAGTGAAGCCTACCTTTCTCTCCCCCTCTCTGTCTTCCCTTCGTCTCTCCATTTCTCTCTGTCCTATCTGACAACAATGGCATCAATAACAACAACGATAACTACAACAACAATAAAAAACAACAAGGGCAACAAAAGGGAAAATAAATAAATATAAAAAATAAAAAATATATATTACTTATTATTGGATAGAAACAGAGAAATTGAGAGGGGAGGGCAGATAGAGAGCCAGAGAGGCAGGCAGATACCTGCAGCCCTGCTTCACCACTTGTGAAGCTTTCCTCCTTCAGGTGGGGACCAGGAGGCTTGAATATGAGTCCTTGCACACTGTAATGTGTGTACTGGCTGAACCAGGTGAACCACCACGTGGTCCCTTTGCTAGCTCTCTCTAAGGTGCCATGCCATTGAGTTTGCTTCTAGAAAATTACACTGTGAGCCACAGACTTCTCTTGTTTGTTTACATTTCTAATACCTTGAGGCCACTTGACCTTCTGGAGATTTCTCTTTGTCTACAACCTAATAGTCATACTAGGAAATGTCATGAAGTGTCCTAAAAAGGGGCAGAGAGTTGTAGGAAGAGTTAACATGAGAGATCATCTGAGAGAGTGTGAACATATTGAAAAGGAAAAGACCCACTGAGAGGGAGAGAGGAGAGAGAGAGAGGGAAAGAGAGAGAGAGGGAGAGAGAGAATTTTTTTTTGGGTGGGAGCTTCAAATAAAAACCACCAAAACATTGAAGTCCATGGTGAAAATATGAGGTTTAGCCTCCAGCATTAGCTGAAACATAAATTTGAATTCCAGCATTTTTCTCCTAGTCCTAAATTACTTTACCTCTCTAACCCACCAAATTTCCTCATCTGGAAAATGAGGACAAGAATATAATATTTCTTAGCAATAAGGTAGTATTTTATGTCACATACTTTAAAGCAAAATCTTTTAAAAAATATTTATTTATTCCCTTTTGTTGCCCTTGTTGTTTTATTGTTGTTGTTGTTGTTGTTATTGATGTCATAGTTGTTGGATAGGACAGAGAGAAATGGAGAGAGGAGGGGAAGACAGAGAGGGGGAGAGAAAGATAGACACCTGCAGACCTGTGAAGTGACTCCCCTGCAGGTGGGGAGCTGAGGGCTCGAACTGGGATCTTGAACTGGGATCCTTATGCTGATCCTTGGGCTTTGTGCCACCTGTGCTTAACCTGCTGCACTACCTCCTGTCTCCCAATATATATACATATATTTTTAAATCATTTTTTTCTAAATTTATCACAGTATTTATTATTATGTGTATCAAGAAGTTGAGAAAGGCGGAGGGACATAGAGAGAGACACAGAGAGAAACCTGCAGCCCTGTTTCACCACTTCTGAAGCTTCCCCCTGCAGTGGGGGACCAGGGACTTAAAACCGGGTCCTTGCACACTAACCAGTTGTGCCACTGCCCAGCCCCCAAAGCAAAGTTTTAAAGATAAAGGAGTTCATTTTCTAAGGCACTTAGCACAGTAACTATAACATAGGATGTCTTCAGTAAAATGACAGCTCCAAGAAAGACTTCAAAGCATTTGCCCAGAGTACAGACTAAGTCCACTGGCCCACCCACAGCATCACAGGACGCTTCCGGTATCAGAATTTATCCAGACTGCAGTCAGCTAAGTTCTCTTTGAAAAATATCTGATAAGGATTTGGGAAAGCAGAGAGAACAGGTCGGGTAAGGAACAAATCAAGTGAGAAACTCGGTTTTCTTGGCCTGAGCTATAGAACATTCTAGAAAGTTAGAAACCATCAGCCTTTCTTCTCTTCACTTGCCTCTAAGACACTAGCCAGAGGTCTGAGGACCAGTGGGAATTTGTCAGGGCATTTGTGGATCTTCACTTGGGGAGTTTACACTCCTTTCTCCGGCTGGATGTGGCCCCAGAAAAAGCAGCAAAGGAAACAAAGTTTGCTGTGGTGTCCTTCCCTCCTTTTTCTGAGCCCTTCTCCTTACCAAGGGGCTCTTAGCCAATGCTTGCCTGCCCCCTCCAAGAATACCATTCTCCCTGGTAGGACAGAGAAATGAAAATACTTGGAATTAACTGTCTAGGGCTCTATGTTTTTACATCAGTCTTTAGTTTATTGTCCCACAGCCTCAATCTGGAAATAGTAATAACCACCTCCCAGTAAATAATTATTTTTATTATATTATAATAGTGACAGAATTTAATATCAATAGTAAAGATGTCCTCCCCACCCCCCAAAAAGATATTAATTTCTGCTCTCGTAGATGAAGTAACACCTTTAACTGTTGAATGAGAATCTCTGACCCATTCATTCCATTGATTTTCCATCCACCCATCACTCAGTAAGCACTGCCTCCACGCTACTACAGTCCTAGCTAACAAGAACGGTGCTAGATGGTGAGCATTAACAGGAGACATGATTCCAACTTGATGGAGCTGACAGCCTGCAAAGAAGTCAGACATGCAAATGCATGGGCTTCGATGAAGCTGGATACAAGAAGCGAAAGGAAAGCAGGAAAAGGCTCACTCAGGCAAAGCAAGGCAAAGAAGGGCCGTCATGGAGAGGAAACACACCACACCCCAGCCTGCTCCAACACCTCGTAGGAGGTGGGCCATCATGAAAAACAAAAGATTCCCCTAGCACCCGACAAGGCTTCGTTTCAGAAAGGAAATAGGGGCACACTATTCCATCCTGTCCTCTCTGGAGGTAGGTTTCATTCAGACTGCAACCGAGAGGAGAAAAAAAGAAAACCTGGTGGTTCCCCCTCAAACTTTGTCCCAAACTCCCCCCTCTCTTCCCTCCTCTCTCCCTTTATTCTGTCCCTTTGTGAGCACCACAAGCCCCCAATAGTAGGAAGCATCTGTCTAAAAATAGCCCTTCTAAAAGACCCGATCTTTTCTGGGCTTCATAAAACATCTGCTGAACAGTTTCCTATGACTGTGTTTGGCCATTAAATCAAAGCCGGGAGAAACAATGTTTTGTTTCTGCCTTTAAATCAAAGCCTGGCCATCAGGCCTTCCTCCCCAGACCTGAATGACAATGGGGCCAGAAATAGTCACCGGAGGCCTTTGAAACACCTTAAGCTTGGGGGCTAAGAAGAGCTCCAAGCTTCTGTTTGTTTTTGTTCTTTCGTTCCTTCTCTTTCTCCCTCTCTCTCTTTCTCTCTTTGTTTCAAGAGACTGTTGTCTCCGCAGAGCAGAAAAGAAACTCAGATAGGCAAAACCTCCTGGGAGAAGCTAATTTGCCCCATGCAAATCACCACCTGCAGCAGCCTGGGTGCTGTTACAGAGAATAAAGTCAAGTGGGGCAGTGGCGGGATCTGACCTGTGGCTGTTCTGCATTCTGCCTTATGTCTGAGGGTGGGCGTGGGGTGCTTCCACTTGGCTACGTGGCATGAAGACAGCCATGTTTGCTGCTGCATGGTGAGCATTCACAGACACAGGGCTAAAGTGCTAGAAGTTCTGTGCAGACTCCTCACTAACTAGCTCAGGGGCCTTACCAAGACTGCTGATGCCTTTTGTCTGCTCACCTGGGAGCTGTTGGCTGTCTGCTGATGAACAAGCTCATAAAGCAAGTCAGACTTAACTCACTTAATCCGCTGCACCACTGTCCAGCCCTCTCCCCTTCTCTGTCTTCCTGTCCTCTCTCTGTCCTGTCCAACAATGACGGTAATGACAACAACAATAATAGCAACAACAACGATAAACAACAAGGGCAACAAAAGGGGGAAAATAGCCTCCAGGAGCAGTGGATTTGTGGTTACAGGCACCCAGCCCCAACAATAACCCTGGAGACAAAAAAGAAAAGAGTTAGGGGGGCAGTGGTGGTGCAGCCAGTATAGTGTACACATTACCAAGGACGGGGACTTGTCAAGCCCCCAGCCCTACCTGCAGGAAGAAAGCTTCACCGAAGCAGTGCTGAAGGCGTCTCTTTCTCTGCTTCCCACTTCCTTTTCAATTTCTCTGTCTCTAAAAAACAAACAAACAAACAACAACAACAACAACAAAAAACAAAACAAAAAGAGTTAAGATTATCTTAAAACGGCTGAAGGATTGCATCTGGGAGATGGTAGAACCTATACCTTCCAGGCATGAGGGCCTGGGTTCAATCCTTAATACCACATGAAGGCACCAAGGACAAAAATGGGTGACACTTCATTGATAGTGAAGTGGTGCTTTGGTGTCTCTCCTTTCTCTTATAAAAATATAATTTATTATTATTATTATTATTTTTTTTTACCAGAGCACTGTTCAGCTCTGGCTTTTTAAAAAAAAAAATTTTAATTATCTTTATTTATTGGATAGAAACAGACAGAAATTGAGAGGGAAGGGGGTGATAGAGAGGGAAAGAGAGACACCTGCAGCCCTGCCTCACCACTCGTGAAGCTTTCCCCCTGCAAGTGAGAACTGGGGGCTCGAACCTGGGTCCTTGTGTACCGTGACATGTGAGCTCAACCAGGTGTGCCAACACCCGGCCCCCTCAACTCTGGCTTATAGTGGTGTGGGGGATTAAATCTGGGACTTCAGAGACCTTTGCATAACCATTCCGTTATCTACCCCCCCACCCCAGTTTCTTATAAAAATATAAAACAAAGAGAACTTGGGCTCAGGAAATGACTCATTAGTTGAGCTCATGCATTGAAATATATGTTGGGCTGGCAAAGTAGCTCGCCTGGATAGTGCTTCTGTATTGTTATGCTTGTAACCTAGGTTTGAGCCCAGCCCCAAGGAACTAGAGGAAGCTTCAGTATTATGAAGCCTTTCTCTCTCTGTGTCTTTCAGTCTCTCCATCTCTAACAGTCTGAAAAAGACCCAGAATGGTGAGGCCCCAGTGGTGAGAAACCAAACCGAACAGAAAATGGAGCCAAGGTCAGAGCATACTTGGTGTCATTGTCAGGACTCACTCAGAAGAGAGAGGGACGTGGTGTCCTTGTGTTAGCATAGGTGTGCTGGGTGGAGGTGAGAGGCATCTGTAGCCCCTGGCTGGCTGAGGGCTGGACTTGAACTGTGGCCCTCCTTCCATGCTCAGCACTCCAATACTACTTGTCATCTCTTGCTGTGATTCTTGGATGCAGACACTGGTTTCTCTAAATCAGGGCTGACATAATTTGTCATTGAATGGAAAGATAGTGGGGACTGGTCCTTCTCTCTCTGGGTACAGTTAGGTGGAGTCTTTATGTTCGTGGTGTGAGAGCAGATGCGGGAGTGGGAGACGGTGTGCTCTTTTTATTCTTGAACTTTGGAGAAGGATGGGCATACCAGGAGAACCCTGGGAGAGAACCAGAGAACTAGGGCCTGTCCTTCCCTCCTTCTCTTATCCTCCCTTCTTCCATTCCTTCCTTTCTTCTCCCTTTACTTCCTTCTCTCCTTTTGTCCTTTCCTCCCTTCCTCTCTCCATTCCCTCCTTCCTCCTTTCCTCACCTCTCCCTCTCAGTAGATGCCAGTTGGAATCCCAAGTGACACTCTGAGAAAATTAAATCCTAAAGATGGAAATATTATCCAAACCAATGGAGCTAAAAGCCAGTGAAGGTGAAGAAACCAGCCCCCACCAAATAAGCCTGAAAACTCACAGCAAGAGCCGAGCAGGCGACACCAGGCCAGGCAGCCTTTCAGCTTGTTCGGGAAATCATTTCTGCACACTTGTCACTTTCTGAAGTAAAATGCAAGACCTATTTATAGGCCTATATTTGTTTGATAAAATAGCAACTGCACTGAATGGGCTGCTTTAGGGATTGCCTGGTGCAAATTGTCTCTCTCTCTCTCCCCCACGCCCCTCTCTGATGTTAGGAGGTTTCCACGCATGCTCACAGCCCAAGTACCCTCCCAGCTCAAATCCTGCACCTGGGTCTTTCCCAGCCCGGTCCTCTGTGTTGCAGTGTTGATGACGGACAAGGTATATTTCCTACCAGAGGAGCAAAGGTGCCCTCAGCTATGGAGAGAAAAGAACTTAGTGGCAAATGCACCACAATGGTTCTGTACAATATTGTGACTGAGGTGATCAATTTCATAAATAATTTTCTCCTCTCTCTCTCTCTCTCTGCCACCAGGGTCATCACTGGGACTCAGTGCATGCACAACTCCACCATTCTCAATGGACTTTTCTCCCCTCCCCTCCCCTCCCCTCCCCTCCCCTCCCCTCCCGTCCCCTGCCCTCCCCTCCCCTCTCCTCTCCTCTTCTCTCCTCTCCTCTCTGTAGAGGGTGAGAGACAAGGAAAGACAGAAGGAGATGGAAAGAAAGAAGAAAAGATACCATGTTACCACTCCACTGTTTATGGAGCTCCACCCTGCAGATGCCCTTATTTGATGGGGCATCTCCTGGGGTTCCTTCCTCAGGGTAAAGTGTGCATTCACTAAGTGAGCTGCCTACAAGCTCCCATATATACCAATTCTTTTTAAGCCCAATTAGTGGCTGAAAGATAGCTCACACCATAGAGCACAAGACCTTTATGAGTGAGATGGCAGGTTCCAAGCCCTTAGCATCACAGAAGAACACTGAAGCATCAGGGGAAGCTCCAGGGAAGGTGGAGAAGTGCTATGGTATTTCCTCTCCATTTTTATCTGTGTATGTGAATTATTTTCATTATTTTCAAAATTATTTTATTTATTTTGGGGAGCAGAGACAGAAAAATTGAGAGGGCAGGGGGAGATAGAGGAGAAAGAGAGATGCCTACAGCACTACTTCACCAATCATGAAATGCTCCCCCTGCAGGTGGGGACCAGGGGGCTTGAAACTACGTCCTTGAGCCTTGTATCATGTATACTCTACCAGGTGTGCCACCACCCAGATCCCTGTGAATTATTTTTAAAAAACAAAAATATGGCCCCAGAGCAGTGAAAGCACTGAGCCTGCAGGGTGCTGGCTCCTGGCTCTGGCAGAGGTGGGACAGTATCTATCCTCGACTGGAGGAGTCTCAGTGGCCCAACTGCACAGTAATCAAAGTCCCCCATGCAGGTCTCTCTCTTTCTTTTTTTTAATATTTATTTATTCCCTTTTGTTGCCCTTGTTGTTGTTATTATTGTAGTTATTATTGTTGTCGTCATTGTTTGATAGGACAGAGAGAAATCAAGAGAGGAGGGGAAGACAGAGAGGGAGAGAAAGACAGACACCTGCAGACCTGCTTCACTGCTTGTGAAGCGACTCCCCTGCAGGTGGAGAGCTGGGGGCTTGAAAAGGGATCCTTAAGCCGGTCCCTGGGCTTCACGCCTTGTGCACTTAACCTGCTGCACTACTGCCCGACTCCCTATCTCTCTCTTTCTTTCCTTATTTCTCTTCCTTCTTTCAATTTCTTTCTGCCCTATCAAACAAAAATAATAAATAAATATAAAAACTGTCCTGTGTAAAATAGAAATAGAAATAAAGGAAGCAATGCTGCAAGTACTATGAGGCACAGGGGATGGGGTGGGTGGGCTGGAGAGGGGGTAGGACAGAAGGAAGGCAGATGGCTTTTTCATATCAAGTGGTCACAGCAGGTCTGTACTTGACTCAGAAGCAACAAAGTCTTGGGGAAGGTGACAGTGTCTTCCATGAGGCTAACAACCAATGAGAAAGAGAGAGAGAGAGAGAGAGAGAGAGAGAGAGAGAGAGCAGAGTAGGAGCCACAGAAAATTCCTGTGAGACCCAGGGTGGCTCAGACCGAGAGGGGACACAACTGACATAGCTGGGGACCAGAAACAGCCACAGATTGGGGAGTGCTCAAACACAGAGCCTACGGGATTAGGGGAGACACTGGGTGTGACTCCGAGAAGCAGAAGAGTGAATGAAGCTGGGCCTCAGAGACCAGAGGCACTAGGGAAAGGGAGAGGGTACAACGAGGCAGTGTGTGGAAGAGAGCCCTTGTCCTGTCTGTTGTGTCCTCATGGATTCTGAGATGACTCTTGTGAGTTTCATACCTGGGTTTGGAGTCAAAGGTAGTTCGGTCTGGAATTTGAAACAGGAAGTGCGTCAGTTTCCAGCTCTCTCCAAAGCCATAAGCCTGACGTCCATAAGCCATGGATGAGAAAAGAAGGGAGGAAGCCAAGAAGTAAGGATTGGCTAAAGCTGAGAGGCACAGGGGGAAGTGGAGGAACCAGCTTAGGGTGCTGACCAGAGAGCAGAGGGTGGCAGGAGAAGGGAGAACTGGCATCAGAAAGACCCTGTGAGGGACAAGAGAAAAAGAACAAGAATGAGAGTGTCTTGGCCCTGAGTGGAACACGGAACCCAGGGCAGAGAATGAACGCTGCTCTTGCCCAGTTACTTCAAGGGTCACCCGAAGGCCTGATCCCCACCCCCTTTCCTCCTCCCCAGCCAGTGATTTCTGTCTAGATTATCTCCTTGGGACGGAACAACAGAGTCTTAGGCATTGCATCCAGGCACACCACTGAATGGTCTGCAGATTCACAAGTACATAATGTAGGAAATGGAAGGTTCCATCTGACCTTGGGAGGGGCAACAGGTGGTGGAGAGTGGCAATAAGACATTAGTTTGCGCTAGTCGAGCGGTAACACAGCAGGTTAAGCGCACGTGGTGTGAAGCGCAAGGACCGGCTTAAGGATCCTGGTTCGAGCCCCCGGCTCCCCACCTGCAGGGGAGTCACTTCACAAGTGGTGAAACAGATCTGCAGGTGTCTATCTTTCTCTCCCCATCTCTGCCTTCCCCTCCTCTCTCCATTTCTCTCTGTCCTACCTAACAATGATGACATCAATAACAATAAAAAACAAGAGCAACAAAAGGGAAAATAAATAAATCAATATTAAAAAATAAATAAATAAAAGACATTGGTTTACACAACTGTACATATTCTGGGCTACACTTTCACACACCTTCAAAGTATGTGTTACCCCCCCACATCCAACACCGAGGAGCCAGTTTCTCCACCCCCCTCCACTGGCCCCCAGCTCTCCCCTCTCCCTTTGGTGACCTCCATTCTGCATCACAGTCTTGGGGTGTGTTTGTGCTGACCTTTGCCCCATCCCTTCCCTTGCTTTATATATTTACGTCCCACACGGAGTGAAGTCATCCGGCATTTGTTTCTCCTTCTGACTCTATCCAACATACCTCAACATACCCCCCCACCACCACCACAGACCTATAGCAGTCCCGTCCTTGCTGTCACCATAGGCAGCTTTCTTTTGTATCACTGAGCTATATTCCATAATGTGCCCAGACCACAACTTACTTCTTCACTCAACTGCCTTTGGCCACTTGGGTTGCTTCTGTATTTGGCAACAGGAAACAGCACTGCAACCCAATAGGGGTGCGTGTGTATTTTGATAGCAGTGGTGTAATGAATGGGACCTAGAGAGACAACCCCGAGCCGTCACACCATCTGAGTCATTTTGAAGTTTCTACTCAACGACCTCTAAACACTATCTGAAGATGTGGGGCTTTCAGGGAGGCCCAGACACAGAGAGGGGCCCTTGCTTCAGAATCAAGATAGCAGCAGCTGGGTCCAGGGGTCCAGGGGTGCAGGAGGGAGGGAGAGGACATAGGGAAGTCTTAGCAGCAGGCTGAGCCCCACCTTCCTGTCCCCTGGTCCTTGGTGTTTATGGATAGGAAGGCAGCGGGGCTGGGCCACAGAGAAGAAAGCCAAAGCCTAGGTCTGCTTGCTGCTGATAAGTGATTCTCCAAGACAAGCAGAAGGAATCCAGACAGAGATCTAAGACCATCCAGATGCTGGCGGGTTCCTGGGGCCTGACTGGCTTTCATGTGAGCCCCAGCTCCTGTGGAGAGAGGTCTGGCAGCAGACCCTCCACTGGGCAGGGGAGGGGAATCTGTCTGGAACCCCATCTCCCCAGTCCTGTCTGTTTATCTTCTGCGCTCCCCAAACTCATAACCCTGGCTCAGAACACTTTGCAGAACTGGATGTGAAGCGTGTTTAGTATGTGCTCAGTGAGTGAGGTGCAGAGTATGTGCCTCGCCATTAACAGACAAGTCACTGACCCTCAGTCTGAGAAAATATTGCTCTTTGCTCTCCATATGAGAAATGGAAGAAAAAAAAAAAGGCTCAGAGAGACAGAGGAACTCTCCCAAGATTGCACAGCTCATGAATGGCCACCCCGTGGTCCATATCACCCACCCTTGTGAATAACCATGGTCTCCCCAAGCACGATGACTTACCCAGTCCCCTAAACTTGGCTTTTCCCTGACTCCAGAAAGAAAGATAAGACTTAGGCAAGAGATGTAGTTGTTCCAGCCCTAAATGATTTTGCATCAATCAAGAAAAGGGAGATGGATTTAACAAAGTAAAATGGCCACACGTCAAAAAAAGCACGGTCCAAATGTCTCTCGGTCCTTCCATGCCTTCTCCAGAAAAGGAAAAGCAGATTACCTAGTTCCTTCTCTCCTGTGAACTGGAAAGAACCAAGAAGCACAGGATAAGAGCAAGAGACAGACACAGAATTGTGGCAAATCCACTTGTCTCTTATCAGAAAGGTGATAATTGAAGCAAGGTTTTTTTAAGTGCCTGGGGTGCAGGATGAGTGGCCCTTGGAGTGGTGCTCCTGTCAGAGCTTATTTATCACTGCTGTCCTGCAGGGAAGACAAGTGAAAACAGTGAATGAGAAGGGAGGGAGAGAGAGAAGAGGGGGGGAGAGGGGGAGAGAGAAAGGAGACAAAGGAAGGACGGGAGAGTAAAGGATTGGGTACACTTGTACAAGTTTCTTTCAGATATCTATGGCATCTGTAGATTTAGGAGGTGACCTCAAATCTGGGACCCCAGAGCTTTCACTGGGGAAAATCAAGTTAAAACTTTAAAATCAAGTTTAATCAAGTTAAAGTTCCAGGAGTCGGGCGGTAACGCAGTGGGTTAAGCGCACATGACACAAAGCCCAAGGACCACCAGTGTAAAGATCCCAGTTAGAGCTCCCAGCTCCCCACCTGCAGGGGAGTCACTTCACAAGTGGTGAAGCTGGTCTGCAGGTGTCTCTCTTTCTCTTCCCCTCTCTGTCTTTCCCTCCTCTCTCCGTTTCTCTGTGTCCTATCTAACAACGACAACATCAATAACAACAAGGATAATAACTACAACAACAATAAAAAGACAACAAGGGCAACAAAAGGGAAAATAAATAAATAAAAATTTTAAAAGTCAAAATTTATATATATATATTTATATTTATATATATAAAGTGTCCATGTTCACAAACATTTGCATCAAAAGAAATGAAGGTGAGACAAGAGCTACAGGGGGGCAGTGGGTGGGGGCTGGGCATGGAGAAGGAGTTGAACAAGGATATGAGGAAACAAGAGTGGATATGGAATGAGTAAGGAGGGAAGGAAGGCTCACTGAGAGAGAAGAGTCAGCAGGAGGGAGGGCAGTGAAACAAGACCCATCTAATCACCCAGCTATATTCCTGCCCTTGACCTTCAAGTCTACCTCATGACTCTGTATGACCCTAAGATCTCTCTGTAGTTCCCTTGACCTCTTTTTTTTTGGGGGGGGGGTGTCTGCTAGTTGTATCTCTGTGAGGAATGATGGTAGCTTGGAGGACAGGGGCTGGATGGCTTGATGAACTAACCCAACTGAGAAAGATCCTCTGCAGGCCACCCAAATGCTTAGTCATCAGTTGGGGAAGGCAGTCAGAAGACTTGACCAAGGAACTTGTCCCTGGAAATGAGAAGCTCCAACCTCTGCCTTTCCAGCCCAGGGACATGCATTTCACTCATCCATCTCACTCCCGGAAGTTGCCCAAGGACAACTCCCTGAGATAAAACTTGTAGGTGCATGTGACTAAACCCAGTTAGAGTTCCATGGAAGCACTTTAATTAATTTATTTATAAATAAGTTTAAAAAATATTTTATTATCTTTATTTATTGAGTAGAGACAACCAGAAATTGAGAAGAGTGGGGAGATAGAGAGGGAGAGAGAGAGAGAGAGAGAGACACCTGCAGCCCTGCACAACCACTTGTGAAGCTTTTCCCCTGCAGGTAGGGACCAGGGGCTTGAACTCGGGCCCTTGCACACTGTAACATGTGTGTTTAACCAGGTGCACCACTACCCAGTCTCTCATGGAAGCATTTTAAGACTTGAGGACGCGAGTGTGGAAAAGGACTTGTTTTGACAAAGTCTCTGAGGAAGTTTCCTTGGCGGTTAAAATGGCTGCCTACTATAATGAAAGGTGCCTTCGCCACTGCTCTCTCCTTGGCCTCTGTGTTCAGAGGCCAGTTTCAGATTGTATCTTCATCATGCCTGGTCTCTAGGTCTCAGCTACCTTTGGAGTGGTGTGCTGCACTCCTGCTGTGGTGACTGCTTCTGTTTCCGATTTCCAGCTCTGTTTCTGACCTGTCCCCACTGCTCAGCTCTACAGTCTTTATGTGAAAAGGCTCCTGTGAAACCAGAACGGAAAGTGACACAGAGATGAGACTTGGGATTGGTGAGAGCCTAGTCTGCATCCACTCTGTGGCAGGGTGGGGGTGGTGACGGGCATCCTCCATGGATAACAGAGGAATGGAGAGTAGGTCCTGGTCTTTAATCTCAGGGAATGGGAGAGGGTACAGGAGGGTGGGGACAGCTCCTCCCTTGACCCCACCACAAGTGGAAGGCAGATGACTTCAGCAATTAGTGTGTTTAGGGGGTAGATTCTGGGTCCTGTACCAAGAGGCTCCTAACTCCCTAGTCAGGTCTAAAGTACGTCTTTGTACTTTTTCCACAAATATATTAATACTCCTCTGAGTCAGACTCTGTGTCAACTCAGTGCCAGGAACAAAATCAAAATAATATAGAGTAGCTCTATATCTAAATGGTGCAAAGAGAGGCATGAAACTAAGTGTGTGACTGTAGTTGTGATAGGCATAGAGAAAAGAATGCCAAGTTTAGGCTAATTGGAGAGAATAACTGGGGGAACTGACTCATTAGAACAAGTGTCCCCTATGAAGTGACTTTCTAACAAAAGCTTTATTTATTTACTTTCATGACAGAGAGTGTGCAGAGTACTGCTCAGCTCTGGGGCCTTAGGCCTGAATGTCTGGTAAACTGTCTCTATGTATCTCCCCAACCTAGAAGCAACTTTGAGTGAAACCCCCCCACACACATACACAGAGGAAGTGAAGGGTGAGTGGGGAGACTCCAGGCAGGGACAGAAAGAATGTGGTGGCCCTGGTTGGAGGTGACCTGATAAAGAAGTTGGGTTGACAAAACAGCTCACTTGGATAGTGTACTGTTCAGCGCTGTGATCTTGATCTCTCTCTCTCTCTGTTTTTTGTCTCATAAAGGGAGAAGTGCAGGTGGCGCAAAGCACAAGGACCGGCATAAGGATCCCGGTTCGAACCCCGGCTCCCCACCTGCAGGGGAGTCACTTCACAGGCGGTGAAGCAGGTCTGCAGGTGTCTGTCTTTCTCTCCTCCTCTCTGTCTTCCCCTCCCTCTCTCCATTTCTCTCTGTCCTATCCAACAACAACGACATCAATAATAACTACAACAATAAGAAAAAAAAGGGAGAAAGAGCAACATGCCTAGGTCATTCCTGAGTCTGTAAAGACGTAAAGGGTGAGACACTCTTGTAGTCAAGGCCCCAGGCACTGAAAATAACTCACAGCAACAAGAATGCACACATAGAAAGGGAGATTCTGGGATCAAGAGCCAAACATCCAGCCAGTCTGTTCTGCTTTTCAGAATGGCAGCTACATATTCGCACACAACCCCAATTCTTTCCTCCTTCTCTCTCTCCTGTGTGAGCCTCCAGTCCCATCTCACCCATGTCTACATCTCTAATTCAATGCGCATCCCCTATCCCTCCTCTCTCTCTCTCTCTCTCTCTCTCTCCTTTCCCTGGTCCCCTGGCATCCACCTCCCACCCCTCACTCCAATGTCCTGTCTCTTTCAGTTCTGAGTTCCCCACTGCCCCTGGCCGGGCTCTTTATTTTTAGCCTGTGCCATCCTGAGGATGTGAACAATATCCCTGAGTCATGATTTTGCAAGGAAGCCGGGACAGACAGCTCCCCTGACATCCCTAAAGATCCCTTATCAGCCTCCAGCCAGGCCTGCGGGAGAGCCAGTCAGCCGGATCCTCTCCTGAATGGAAGCCCCAACTCAGCCTCTTAGTCAGAGGGGCAGCTGCATCTGTGGGTCTCTGAGCAGAAACTTGAGCTAAACTCCCTGGCCCCACATCACATCCTCCACAGAGCCTAGTTCAGGAAAAAGGAGCTTGCGGGAGCCGCTGCTGTCTGTGTGATTGAAAGCAGAGCAGATGCTGTTCAGAGAAGGAAGGAGGTGAAATCCAGTTTAAAGAGCCCTGAATTGGAGCCCAGAGCCTTGTGTTTCATGCCCCGGGTATCCCAAGACACCTTGTCAATCCGACTCAACCAGTCATTACAGAGCCCTTTCCTCTCTCTGTGTCCCTCACTCCCTCTTGCCTTGTGAAGTATAGTCTGGGAGTCAGTTTCATTTGTGTAAAACAGTTGAAAATTAGACTATAAGATGGGCTTTTAAAAAATGTTTATTTATTTATTTATTTATTCCCTTTTGTTGCTGTTGTTTTATTGTTGTAGTTATTATTGTTATTATTGATGTCATTGTTGGATTGGACAGAGAGAAAGGGAGAGAGGAGGGGAAACAGACAAGAGGAGAGAAAGATAGACACCTACAGACCTGCTTCACTGCCTGTGAAGTTACTCCCCTGCAGATGGGGAGCGGGGGGCATTCTCCTACTGCCTAAACAGGAAAGGAAGACACATTGCTTCTCAAACATGTTGTACTACATTCCAAAATCCAGATTTTGAAAAGCAAACAGAACTGCATGTGGCCATGTGGTGTCAAACATGTGACAGGATCCACATGGTGTAACATGGTGTTCATTCAACGTTGAAGACTCAGCTTCTTCCTAGTCTCTCTCTCTCTCTCTCTCTCATTTTTTTAAACAGCTCTCCCTTCTCTCTCCAGCCCAATACACATTGGGATTTCCCAACAGAGAACAGAACAATGTGTAAGTCACACAGTCGGGTAAGAGGTAGAAAAGAGAAATGAGTCCCTCATCCAACTCAGAGATGAGTATCTTCCAGATGGACATGAGTTCTCCCAGGGGTGTTGCTCAAAGAGGGGCTGGTCCACTGACCCCTCTGCAAGTCCTGGGACCCGGCGGATCCCCGTAGGATATTAGTCACTCCAGCAAACCTCTGGGCCAGTTTCCCAGGCTGTGAGGCCCTATAGCAATTTCCCATAGGGTCTCGGAGCCTGAGAACCTATGCATCCCGTGGCTTGCGGTGGCCTGGTGTTGCATCAGATGTGACTTGTCTCTTGAAATTTGACTTCACAGATGTCCTGGGACAAAGTTGTAAACTTTCTCTGCTTGGCTCCTGGAGGGAACTGAGAATCTGACCTGTCATCTCCTTTGGCCAGGAGGCAATTCTTTCTTTCTTTGTGTTTAATTTGATAGGACAGAGAAGAATTGAGGGGAAGGAGAGGTAGAGAGACAGACAGACACCTGCATGCAACACTGCCTCACCACTTGTGAAGCTTCCCCCCTACAGGTGTAACTGAGAGATTTGCATCTGGGTCCTTGCACATCAGGAGGCATTTCAGAGCCCAGAGGCTGGAAGATGAGTCTGCTGCTTGGGCTGTATCTGGGGGAGTCCAAGGAACCCACATGTTCTTTGATGGAAGATCATCTACACAAGCCTCTTCCTGGACCTCCCTTTGTTTGATTTGCTGTGTTGGCCTCAGTGCCTCCCTGTCCTCCACCATGACAGATCTCCTCTTCGGAGATCGAGATGATAATTCATTCAGAGATGAATAACTGGGGGAGGGGAGGGTGAGAGGGCAAGGCTAGTTGGTCAAGGAGAGCAGGAGAGGATACATTTAGTCATCACTCTTTCTGACTCTTTGTGCTATAGATCATCATTTCCATAGAAGGGAAACCAGGTTTAGAAAAGGGAGGGCTATCTGGTGGAGAGAGATTGGGAGAAGAAAGGAAGGAACAGGAAGCACAAGCTAGGGAGCAGGCAAGGGTGGGGGTGACAGCACCTAGATATCTGGGGTCCACTGTGTCCCTCAACCAAGGGGCCTTGGTTGGTTTGGTGTTCATGTCTCATGAAGATGTGAGCACATCAGACATACTGCAAGGACATCTTTCCTGTGTCCTCTCATCCCTGTCTCGATGGACCCCAAATAACATTAACCATTTAGGGTGATGTTAAAGGCATGTTTAAGCATAAAGGGTGTTTTCACTCTTGGTGGAGACTGTCATACTCTGGGCTTGCAAGCAGTCAGGTCAACCAAATTACATAAAAACCACAGTAGGTTCTGGAATCTGAGGCTGGGTCCTTTCTTTTGACTGCCAGGGACTGCTGTCCGTCTGCAGAAGGAGCATGATCTTCAGATCTATGGGGGACTCTGTCTTTGTTTCCAGGTCTCACCAGGAAGCTCAAGCCTGCATCCAGAGTGAAGCTGGCAGAGAGAGAGAGAGCACGAGCTCTGGAACCCGACTCCCAGGGACCTGACTGGGTAAATTTGGAGCTGATGCTGTGGGGCTGGTGAAGTCTAAACCCCTGGGTGTTAGGGCTGGCTGACACTGGCTTGTGGTCACTTCCTGTTTTTGAAGAAAGAGCATTGTAGAAGAAACTGAGAGAATGTTCTGGGCCCAGTTGGCTCTGACAAACAGTCCTCTCCTGACTTCAGTATAACTGGGGCAGATGGGTGAGATAGAATTTCTTCCTGGCTGGAGCTCCAGTGGTGCAATCGGTTAGCGTGCGGTACTTATAAAGAATTTTTTTCCTGGCAAGAAGTTTCTGAAATCAGGTGGACCCAGTGTTCAGAAGCCTGGGGGATACCAAGGCTTGGGGTGGGCTGGGGGGATGATGAGTCATAAGTTCAGAGGCTGGGTAGACTCCCTGGACTTTCCTCAGCAAGAAACTAAGAAACCAGGGCAAAAAGAAGGTGACTGAGAACCAGAGATATAGTTCAAAGCTGCTGGGAGCTGGCTTCCTTCTGCTTATTCCTCAGTAAGTCAGAGGACAAGACCTGAGGACAAGGGCTGGGGCTGGGGGCGCAGGTAGTGCAGGTCCCTGAACAGGGGCCAGAAGAGCAAAGTCTACTCTCAGCTCAGCAGGGTGACACTCCACACTGGATTTTCTGGGTGAGACCCAGTTTCATATGGCTGGTTTTGATGTGACCATAAATAAAAACAAGCCAGTTCACCATGTGTCTTGTTTCAACATTGGAGTGAAAGCACTGTGGCTGAGACTATAACACAGGTCACACATCCGGGTTGGGCTCAGGACTGGCCTCCTTCATCCTGTGAGACCTTTCCTGACCTGGGTTTAGGAGACAGGACAGGCTCGAGGCTCCCTGCTAGCTTTGGGCCCTCAGTTCTTTCTCTGGGTAACAATCATCAGATTAGTGTATTACTAGTGGTTGAGCTCCCTCTATTTTACCCCTAAAACATCACCAAGCACTAAAAAATAGTGATTAAAAGACTAGGGGCCCAACACCCATGTCTAGCAGAGAAGCAGTTACAGAAGCTAGATTTACTTTCTGTACCCCTAAAAGAATATTGGTCCATACCCCAGAGGGGTAGAATTGTTAGCGGAAGATGACCTGAGGCCTCTGAACTCTTAATTCCATCAGCACTCAGAGAGATAAAAGGAGAATTAAAAAAAAAAAAAAGGAAGGAAGGACACTCAGAAGTAGTAGATGTGAGTTAGGAAGGAAGATAAGAAAAAAAAAAGACAAATATATATAATTATAGATGGATAGTTATAAAAATAATAGTTAACCCATATCTATGATCTTAGGAGAATGACTACAGTTTCCAATGGGGGGAATGGGCCTCAGAACTTGGGTGGTGGGAAAGGTGTGATATACCCCTGTTATCTTGCAATTTTGTAAATCAATATTAAGTCACTAATAAAAAATTGAAAACATTTCCCCAAGAATAAGGAAAAAAAAAGAATAGGGGGCTGGCTGGGTGGTGTGTACATATTAACAAGAGAAAGTACACTACCTCCAGTTCCCACCTGCTGGGAGAAGTTTCTAGAGCAGTAAAACAGTGCTGCAGGTCTCTCTCTCTCTCTCTCTCTCTCTCCTTCCCCCTGTTTCCCTTTTCCTCTCAATTTTCCTTTTGAAAGGAAAAACTGGCTGCTGGTAGTGGCAGATTGGTTATGCAGGCACCAAGTCCCAGTGATCACCCTAATGACAATAAAACATTTTTAAAATTAAAATGAATAAATAAATGAGTGCATATAGGAATTTATGACTTATTCCTTCTCAGCCTAAGGTATTTTGTTTGTTCATGTTTGGTGCTGGGATTCAAACCCAAAGTCCTGTACAGAGGAAGTACAAACTCTAACATGAGCTGCTTTCATGGGTGGATAAACTTCTTAAGAACAGGCCTGGGACTTGGATGGTAGCTCAGTGGGTTAAGTGCACATGGTGCGAAGTGCAAGGACCGGCATAAGGATCCCGGTTCAAGCCTCTGGTTCCCCACCTGCAGGGGAATTGCTTCACAGGCAGTGAAGCACGTCTGCAGGTGTCTGTCTTTCTCTCCCCCTCTGTCTTCCCCTCCTCTCTCCATTTCTCTCTGTCCTATCTAACAATGATGACATCAATAACAATAACAATAAGCAAAAAACAAGGGCAACAAAAGGGAAAATAAATTAATTTAAAAAAGATTAAAAAAGAAAAAGAACAGGCCTGTGTCTTTATCTTTCTTTCCTTCTCTCTTTCTTTCCCTATTTCTCTTTCTTTCTTTCTTTCTTCCGTTCTAAGATAGAGATAGAGGGAGAGAATGAAAGACCATAGCACACAAGTGTCTTTCAAAGTGGTGGGGTCTAGGCTCAAACCCGGGTCTTGCACATGGCAAAGCAGTGAACTAAGTGAGCTATTTTGCCAGTCCATGAATAGACCTTTGTCTTACCTCCCATTGCCTCACATCCAGTAGGCGATCTAATAAACCTGAACTAACAGGTTCTAGTAGGTTCTATGGCTGGATGAAAGGAGAGGAGTAAAGAGCAGGTGAGAGGTGCCTCCACAGATTCCTCTGGGTCCTACCAAGAGTGCACACAGCATCAGGCTCGACAGAGGTAGTAGGTTCCTGAAGGGAGAACAGACCTGCTTCGGAATGGTGACTTGGGTAGCTAAGTGGGGTCACAAGAGAAGGCAGAGGTTGGTGCAAAGGAAAGCACACAGGTAAAGGCCCCACAAGGAGGCTAATAACCTCAGTGGAAATAACTGCAGTGTCCAGGTAACCATGAGTGTCTTGGATAGTGTCTTGCACACTCAACAGAGCAGACCTGTTGCAATGTGCAAGGACCCCTGGTCCCCACCTGCTGTGTGCTTCGCAAGTGGTAAAGCAGTGCTGCTGATGTTTCTCTTTATCTCTCCATCTCTCTTACCCTTCCCTCTTAATTTCTCTGTTTCTATCAAAAAAATCAACAAATAAATAAAATATTAAAGAAAAAAATCCGAATACCAGTGTTGTTAAGATCACAGCTTGATCATGGGCTGGATTGCTTAGCCCAGAATAATACTTCTTCTCCGTGCAAGAACCCTATTTCTGCTTTCCAGTTCCAGTGATTAAGGTGAGTAATCCAAAAGGAAAGGACCCCAAAACCAGAGGGAATATTTATTTTAAGTCGATTGACGTCTGTAGGAAAGGAGAAAAAAACAAAACAAAACAACAGCTTCTGAGGCCTGAATGGAGAGCCACTGCATTCACACAGCCTGACCATTGTGTGAGGGGAGAAATTCCTCAAGATTGTGTTTGTCCAAGAAATCAGACAGCTTATGGTCCTCGAGTCAAAACACTCCAGGATTGGAAGCTGGAGTTTCCTGGGCCAAGCCCAGTTACTAAATAAAATGAAAAGGGAAGAGCAATCAGATGCCTTGTATTGTAAGCCATACGGGTGGGGTGGGTGTCCAGGGCTCTCGTCCAGATGATGCAGCAGGAGACTCAGGAGTGGGTGTGGTGCTTGACTTTGCCAGCCGCCTCCCCTCAGCCTCCCTCATCCCTGTGGCCCCTGCTGGTCTAGCAGTACCCACAGTGGGAGCTCCTTGGGGCTGGAACTGCCCTGGAACCCCAAAAAGGCTGTGAGGCTGGTTGAGCCATTTTCTTGCTGTAGTCACCTAGGATGACTTTTTCTGATACATATAGATAAGAGAGGGCCACACACACAGACAGAGAGAGAGAGAGAGAATGGTAGAGAAACTATGGCACTGAATCTTCCCCTAGTGCCATAGTGCTCCATGGTGCACTGGGGGCTGGAACCTCAATTGCACACATGACAAAGCAAGCACCCACTCAACTGAGTTATTTCTCTGGCCAGTTCTTGATGCCAGATCAGCACATGCTTGTTCAAAGAACAAAGACACCCCTGCTCTTCTTGCTAATTTGCATGACAGTCTTTCCATATGCCACTTCATTTCTCGATCCTGCTTTAAGACCTTTTCAGGGGGGATTAGCAGGTGGAGGAAGGTCCTTCGTCACCTCCAGGGAAAGAGGACTGACAAGGAAAGCTGCCCAGGCAGGAACAGTATGAGAAAGAGAAGAATGCTAAGGAGGCTGCTCATAACATCTGGGACCCAATCACCTTCTCTCATAACCCCAGCTCAGGGCCACCAGAGCCAAGGTATCCAGCAGGAAAGGCTTCTCTGCTGGCTACCAAGATCTTAGAAAAACTATCAAGCTGAGCACCCTTGCGAAGAAATAAGCCCAGTGTTGAGGAAAGAGTGCCACTTGG
This sequence comes from Erinaceus europaeus, assembly GCF_950295315.1. Taxonomy (NCBI): domain Eukaryota; kingdom Metazoa; phylum Chordata; class Mammalia; order Eulipotyphla; family Erinaceidae; genus Erinaceus; species Erinaceus europaeus. The sequence continues at coordinate 27,391,460 of NC_080181.1, forward strand.
CATTAAGGCCATCTGTGCTCCAAATCCCTAAATGGAACCTGCTTGCAGTAAGTTAGAATGGATGCCCCAGGGCCGGCTGGGTGTGTGCATGTTTGGGGGTACCCAGTGACCATGAGACTCTCTTACACATGACCCCACAAGTGGCTTCTTCAGGATCTAAGTCCTAAAGATTCCTCCCCACCCCACCACCCCACACACTGCCCCCAGAAGGATCTCTGAGGAGGCACTGAACACAAGGCTTCTGCTCAGTGTTCAAAGCAATGACAAATGCAGAAAGTGTGATGTGGCTTCTCAAAGGTGAGCAGCACAACATGTCACAAACAAATGAAAGAGGAAAACCACAGGCCAAGCCTGTGAACAATCAAGTCTATCTCTGTTTACTGGGGGGGGGGGGGGGGGTAGAGGGTCTTCAGTCAGTTGTAGAGCAATGAAATCATTCGTTATTATTATTTTTTTATTTATTTCTATTTGGTTTACTTTTTTCATTTTCCAGGAAAGCTCCAATTCTAAGTGTGACCATGTGTGAGCAGAGCTGGCTCTCGTCTGCAGAAGAGGCTGGTCTTCTCGGTGTCTCTGAGGTCTATTTCCTGTTTGCCCACGGGGTAGGTAGGCAGCAAGCAGAGGTGGTCAGACCATGCCACACGGGTGCCTGCCAGGCCAGTGATGGTGCTGGCTAAAAGGCATTTGGTGCGGGGGTTGTTTTGTACCAGCCTCAGCACTCTGTGTGGCAACACTCTGCACGCCAGTGGGGGTGGTTTTCCAGCTCTTACTGTGGCCCAGGGTACAGATTAAAAAGCGGGGGTAGGGGGAGAGGATAACCTCTTCTTTTCTTTTTCTTGGCCATTGATGCTCCTTCTTTGCTTCTGAGTCCTGCTTTTTTCAGCAAAGGAAAGAGCTGTAACAGTCAGGGAGGTGGTTTGGTTGCAAACTACAGAATTAGCATTCCTGAGGCCCTGGGTTAGATCTCTAGTACTGCTCTGGCTTGCTCTCTCAAACAGAATACACAGACAAAACAAACAAACACACAAAAAACCAAAAAAAAAAACAGCCTCTTACAAAGAAAGAAAGTAGTTGTGTATCAGAGTATGTGAGTGATCTGAGGTCCAAATAGCCAGGCCAGGTGGCAGCCCTTGTGTTTGACACAGCTGAAGAATTTAGATCCCGGTATAAGGAGCTAGACTGTGAATATAAACTCTGGAAGGTCAAGAGCATACTGGGGGTGGTGTTCTTTGGTGTGGGGTCCTTCTATGAGGACCTCAGACAGATCCTACCAGATTGGCCTAGACTACTCATCCAGAAGCAATGACTTTTTACAAAATAAAAATGGATGGCCTAGGAAGTGGTGCAGTAGATAAAGCATTGGACTTGCAAGCATGAGATCCCAAGTTCGGTCCCCAACGTCATATGTGACAGAGTGATTCTCTGGTTTTCAATCTCTTTTGTTAATAAATAAATAAATATATCTTTCTTTAAAAAATTAAACAATGACTTCAGAGAGTGTGAGGAGGTGAGAGTTGGAGAGAGGAGACAGAAATTTGGCAATCCTGTGAATGGGTAGTCAGTCCTTGAAGGTGAGTGAATTCTATTCATGTTCCTGACTGTTCTCAACAAGGGTTGAGGATATAGTTACTGGCAAACCAATGGACTTAAATAGAAAATTCTAGAGTCTTCAAGCTACCTTGACTCTCTGCGTCTAGTAACCAGGTACAGTTGCAAGGGATTGTTGGGGAAGATAAAGTAGGGTAATGTACTTGCAGGTCCCTTCACTTTGAGATGATAGAAAACTGTTTAATAACTTTTGGAAGGAGTGGCATTGGAAGGATTTTAAAAATAAAGCCAGCTAGCTCTCTTCATGCTCAATATAAATACCACAGAGAAGAGAGAAATGATGTACATACACAGGGTTATATACTGTTTTCGGAGTAAAAAGGAAATTCTAGGGTCTATGATGGTCCTCCAAGAACCCAGACTGTGACAGAGGGAGGCTGACTTCAAAGCTGGCACTGAAGTTAGGCCTGAGGGCAGGACAATGGATGTGGCAGTGGACCAGGGGGCCAGAGGCCAGCCTTCTGAGTGCTGGGACACTTGGGCTTTCCTGTTGAAAGCTTCCAAAGAAGCCTCCCAGTTTGGAACCTTAAATTTGGCAAAGAAGCAAAGGAAAAATTAGCTCCAATTATTTTCTAAAGCTTCCACTCTCTCTGTCATGTTAGATTGCTGCTGGCATGAGCCAGAGTCAAATGTCTGTTTTATTCTGTCAGTGGACAAGATAGGCCTTGAAGGTAGCTTCCCTAACAAGGGAAAAGCTGCAAATTCTGATACTGGATCCAGAAGTGTGTGTGTGTGTGTGTGTGTGTGTGTGTGTGTGTGTGTGTGTGTGTAGACAGCTTTAGATTTTTCACTTTAAAGTATGGCAAGAAAAGGAAAAAAAGACAAACACATAAAATGACCATGGCTGTGGTCCGGGAGGTGGCACAGTGAATAAAGCACTGTACTCTTAAGCATGAGGTCCTGAGTTCAATCCCTGGCAGCACATGTACCAGAGTGATGTCTGGTTCCTTCTCTCTCTCCTCCTATCTTTCTCATTAATAAATAAATAAAATCTTTTAAAAAAAATGACCATGGCTTTTGAAAAGTCCTCTCACTCCTGCAAGGGTCCAATTTTGCCTCCAGGGTTATCACTGGGGCTCGTGCCTGCATTATGAATCCACTGCTCCTGGAGGCTACTTTTTCCCTTTTGTTGTCCTTGTTTATTGTTGTTGTTGTTATTATTATTGGTGGTGGTGTTATTGCTGTCGTTGTTGTTGGGTAGGACAGAGAGAAATCGAGAGAGGAAAGGAAGACAGAGAGGAGAGAAAGACACCTGCAGACCTGCTGCATTGCTTGTGAAGTCCCCCCCTACTCCCCCCCCCCCCCCGCAGGTGGTGAGCCAAGGGATGGAATTGGGATCCTTATGCTGGTCCTTGGGCTTCAGGCTATGTGTGCTTAACCTGCTTTGCTACCGCCTGGCCCCCCATTTTCCTTTTTAAAGACCATTTTCATAAAAAAGAGAACACTTTGATAGTTTGGATTTCAAACTTGCAAGTTTTTCTTTTCAGTGAACAAAATTTCAAATTTTGGTCCTCTGGCCCGGAACTTGGTGAATGCAGCTCAATGGCACCCCCTGAAGGGTACTAAAGAGGGATGCAGTGTAAGAACCCACAGCCCAAAGTCACTAGGCCCAAAGTCAGAGTCTGCAAAAACAAAGTAGCTGCACTAACACCAAAAAATGAGTTGTGTACCTGCGCTGGTAGTTAAATCAGATTGGCCTTTCACATTTAACGAGATTTGGGTTGCATTAATTCAAGCACAGTGGACTACTTAGCCTCCTGGACTCAGTTTCCCTTTCTTCATGATACAGAATGCAGAGCAGCATTTTTATCATCTACTATATGACAACCCAGCTTATTATTATTATTATGTACTTATTTATTATAGAGACAGAGAATTTTGGATGGAAGGGGAGATAAAGAGGGAGGGAAGGAGGAAGGGAGAGAGAGAGAGAGAGAGAATGCTTCATCCCTGTTTTGCCACTCATGAAGTTTTCCTCTGCAGGTGGGAGTTGGGGGCTTGAACCTAGGGTCCTTGTGCACTGCAGTGTGTGTGCTCAACCAGGTGCACCAGCCCCCAGCCTGTAGTCCATGTCTTTCTCATAAACCCCCAAGGATTCACGTGCTATTATGATACAACTAATACCTATGAGAAAATAGAGCCCAGAGAAAGGGAGACACTCCAAAGTTCCTAACTGAGCTTTGATGTTGTGGTCTGGAGCCTGGACTCTCTCTCTCTTTTTCTCTCTCTCTCTCTCTCTCTCTCTCTCTCACACACACACACACACACACACACACACACACACACACACACACACAAACACACTTCACTGTGGCTCTAACTGACCTAGTTGGATGGTGAAGAGGACCAGGAAGACAAATGTCCAGAATGTCCAGGACCTCCAGCCTGGCACATAGTGCTTGCTCAGTGGACAGGAGCTCCCGTTCCTACTCCTCACTGAAAATAAAGTAAAAAGAAGGAAAATAAACAGCATACTCCAAGATCACTTGAAAACAGACTCACAGGGGCAGGGAAATAGTACCTCAATTTACACAGCAGACTTCCTTGCCTGAGGCTCCAGCATCCTAGGTTCAGTCCTTGACACGACCACAAATCAGACGTGAACAGTGCTCTGATCAACAGAATGAATAAACAATAAGCCGTTTTTTAAAAACATTAAAACTGGGAGTTGGGCGGTAGCACAGCCGATTAAGTGAACATGGTGCAAAGCACAAGGACCAGAGTAAGGATCCCGGTTCGAGTCCCCAGGTTCCCACCTTTGGGGGGGTCTCTTCACAAGCAGTGAAGCAGGTCTGCAGGTGTCTATCTTTCTCTCCCCCTCTCTGTCTTCCCTTTCTCTCTCCATTTCTCTCTGTCCTATCCAACAACAACAACATCAATAACAACAACAATAATAACTACAACAATAAAACAGCAAGGGCATAAATAACAAAGGAATAAATAAATATTTTTTAAAAAAATTAAAACTAAACCATACAGTTCTGTATGTATGGTCACAGGTGAAACACTTTTATTTTTCTCTGTGCTTCAGTTACCTCATCTGAAGAACAGATTATGAAAAAGTCCTCTTAGACTGCTTCTGAGTATCTGTTTGTTGCCAACCCAAGAGTCTCATCAAAACTGCCAGGCAAGTCCATCCCTTTCCCTCTCATAGCTTTTCCTTAGTGAATGAAAGTGGTTGGAGGCCCTTCACACACTTGTGACTCACTGACATCTAAGCCATTTCCACTGACATCTGAGAGAAACACAGAGCATCTGAAAAAGCAGACAGAAAAGTCAAGGTCATGGGATTCTCCCCTCAGCTCTGCCTCTCAATGAGTTTTTGTTGAGTGCTTGTTTGTTTTTATTTAATATGAGACTGAGACCAGAGTCCCCTGTGTTGTGTTGGAAATTAGCTCTGAGACCTAGGGCAGCTAAGGACTGTGCTCTAACCCCTGAGCAACCCCTCACCCCCACCCTAGCCTACTTTTGGAAACTTCTTAACAGCAAGAACTATTAGGAATCTGTTCAAGGTGATCAGGAAACAGGTCGGGAAGTTGTCTAGAGGCTCCTGAGTGTTCTGATCCACCATCAGACTGATTTATTCATCCAGCAGTGGAGTGCTGATATCTCTCCCTCACTCCATGAGCTGTAACATAAGGAAGAAAAACGTACACAGGGCAGAAGGGGGCTCCCGTGAGCTGTGCTGAGCTGTTCTCCCACTGTTCTGTGGGAGAGAGAATCCAGCAGGATCTAGCACCTTGCCATCAAAGTTATAGGACATATACAAAAACGGTTAAAAGAGGCAAAGAGAGAAAACACTGAGGGGGCACACTACATGTTAAAAAGTCATTAATTCTGTGACTGGTGCATTTAATTACTGTAAATACTCTGATTTCACTTAGCACAACATCCCCCAGCTTCATCTTAACTGTCATATGCAGGAGAATTATGACCCTTTTAAAGGCTGACTAATATTCCACTGCATCTATGCTACATTTCCTTTATCAGGCCATTCAGGACATTTCACTTCTTTTCATGTCTCCACTACCGTGCGACTTGTGACTTGAGCAGCTCTGAACCAGGGGCACAGCTGTCTCCTTAAGATCCTGGTTTCCACTCTTTGGGATTTGTTCCATCAGAGGGTAGCTCTATTCTCCACTTCTTAAGGCACCTCCATATAGTTCTCCTGAGTGACCACACAATGCCACCAATAGTGTAGTCACCGCAGGTGGGGGGGGGCAGGGGTTCGAACCTAGGTCCTTGCTGCATGGTACTATGTGTGCTTAACCGCACTAGCCCGCACCATTCCCAGTATTCTCGTGGATAACATGACATTGACACAATGGAAGGAAGAGCTCAGAGAGAACCTTCCAGTGAGAACTGTTACAGGCTGCACACCCACATGCCTACACGCTCCCACACTTACTGCTACAAGGAGAAATCTCTCCTTTGCAGACTTTATTTAATAGAAAAGGACAAGTGAGCTGAGGGCCAGGAGAGAAGAGAAGGTCTCCCAGAGGGGGGTCAAAACTCCGGGACTTTTTTTTCCCTCCCCCACATGGGTTATTGCTGGGGCTTGGTGCCTGCACTACAAATCCGCCGCTGTAGGCATCCATTCCTTCCTTTCTATTTTTTTTTATTTGACAAAACAGAGGGAGATTGAGAGGGGAGGGGAGATTGAAAAGAAAAGAGAATGACAGACATCTGCAGACCTGTTTCACTGCTAGTGAAGTGTGTCCCCCTCCCCCAGGTGGGAAGCAGGGGCTCGAACCCATTTCCTTCTGCATAGTGATACTGTGCTTGACCAGATGTGCCACTGCCGGGCCTCTCATATCTCTTTAGAGAAAGGAGAAGCTCATGAGTTCCTCTCACAAAGAAATTAATGAGGGAGCCGGGCGGTGGCGCAGCGTGTTAAGCGTATGTGGCGCAAAGCACAAGGACCTGCGCTAAGGATCCCGGTTCAAACCCCGGCTCCCCACCTGCAGGGGAGTCACTTTGCAGGTGGTGAAGCAGGACTGTAGGTGTCTATCTTTCTCTCCCCTCTCTGTCGTCCCCTCCTTTCTTAATTTCTCTCTGTCCTACCCAACAATGACAGCAATAACAAGAACAATAATAACAACAATGACGATAAAGAATGGCAACAAAAGGGGAAAAATTAATAAAGGAAGGAAGGAAGAAAGAAGGAAAGAAAGAAAGAAGAAAATGAGTAAATAAGACGTAGGTTTCTTTGCCTTCGAGGAAGCAGGGAAGCCTAACTCCATCCCTTCCTCCAAGATGCCTGGGAAGGCAGCCTGAAGTCTTGTGTTCTGCATTGGAGAGCCCCCTTTTGTTCAGATGCAGCAGTGCAAGGCAGTAAGCTTAGCCCTGAGACCAAGACCTCCTCCAGTCTGAGAAGTTAGGGCTCAGTTCTGTCTCTTGTCTCAGGGACTCCCTACACCCACCCTCTAACCCCCACTACCCGGTGAGTCTTGACAGAAGAAGGACAGGATTCTGCACCAGGGCTGGTAGTCATCTCTTACACATTGGGGGTGGGGTGGAAAAATTTTGCCAGAAGGCCTATCTAGATGAGGAGTTTCATAGAACCTTCTTGAAAGTGGAGTGATTTAGAGAAAACAGGCAAACTTTGTATATTTGGGGCCCTGAGTTCAAGTCCTCCTGTTTCATATGATGGGGGCAGTGCCCCGGTTCCCCCCCCCCATATATATCAACAAAAGAGGACCAGGAGAGTTCACTTGGTAGAGTATGCATCTCACCAAGCACAAGCGCCTGAGTTTAAGTCTCCCCATGGATGCACCATGGATGGCATTGTGGAGGTACATGAATGGTGCTGTGGTGCCATGGTGTCTCTCTCTTTCTCAAATAGAAAATGAAAAAATAATCTAGGGAGGTTTTTCAGTGGGACAGCATATTTAAGGCCTTGGGCTTACTTACACACACACACACACACACACACACACACACACACACACACACACACTAAAAGAAAGGCACTGGACAGAGAGTAGATAGGACAAAACCAGAGGCCTGACAAAGAAGACCTGGCATCATGGACTAGTACTCAGGGGGCTGTGACAGGATGTTCAGTGGTGGGAGATGAGGCTGGCAGGGCAGGGGTGGTGGTGGTGGTGGTGGTAGTAGAAGGAGGACATTGTGCACCACTGGAGGCCTGCAAGTTTGCCTCCAAGCATCGCCCAGCCTCTCTGAAGGTTCCTAAGGACAATCTGGATACACATCTGACCTGGGGCTGCCCTGTCACATGAGGCAGAAGGGCTTGAACCCAGGGCTTCAGACATGCAAGATTGGCCCATTCTCTGTAAATCACTCCATTTTCAAGACGGTTCTACGAACCTCCTCACCACATGGAGATGCACATCCTCCAAGAACTCAAGTCCAGCCTGGGGTTGGAATGACAAAGGGACAGAGTACCAGGACAGTGGCCTCCTGAGCAAGCAGGACTGTTTCCCCTTGGCCCCAGCTATTCTGTCTAAGTGGCACTAATCCCCTCTTTCTTGAGATCATGATGAGGCCTATGTGACTAGAGGGGGCTGGCTAGGTGGTCTGGATCCATTTCTGATTTAAAACACAAAAATCAACAGGAGGCAAAGTCTCTCCCCCTCCAGGGGGTTCTGACCAGAATGAACATGGAGAAAGTTTGCACAACAGGTAAAAGAGAAGAGGGAAAAAAAACACCACCAAACTCACCACCAGGAAACAGGAGAGTTTTACATAAGATAAGTGACATCAGCCCAGACACAGGGGTGTTCATCGCAGTAGACAAAGTGACCTGAGCAGTAAAGACCAGATTAGATAAAGAATAAAGATAAAGAATAGGGACGCTTCCAATGGAGGGGGTGGCATACAGAACTCTGGTGGTGGGAACTATGTGGAATTACTAACTTACAATCTTGTTAATCATTATTAAGTCACTAATAGAAATTTTAAAAAAGAAAAATAAATAAGTAACGCCCCCTGCCCCCAATCTCCCATATCTAGAATCTGTCCCCAGCAGGCTGGGAGCAGGGCTGAGGGTCAGCCTGATGTCCACAATGCGAAGCAAGGGAGCACGGCAGTCTCAGTGACAAGCAAGGTTGGCTCAGCACTGCCCGCTCCCCCTGCAGAAGCGCCCACTGAAGGCAGGGAGAAGAGAACAGACAGCGCTTCATCCTGGAGAACACAGGTACACACCGAAATAGCACAGAGGCAGAGGCAAACACTTGAGCTATGAACCGGTTCTGCTCTGTCCAGGAGATGATTTACACACGCTGTGACTCCAATGGAGGCCAGAGTGACAACTGAGCCGCCATCAGCTTAGACTCTAAAGAGTGCTCCCCCTGCCCGGTGCCAGTGATCACAGCAAATCTAAGGGTCCTGAGCTCTGAGAAGGGTTCAGTCTGGCGGTCCCGCCCTTGGGGCAGCCCAGTCTTCCAGATTCAAGACAGAAAAGCAGCAGCACCAAGCGCTCCCCCTAGTGGCCATATACTCTCCCTGCAATGTCCAAGCGCACCACAGCTGAAAAAAATCTGTGGCTCAGGGTCAGACCATGGCGGCTTCTCAGAGCCACTGCTCCTCCCTCCTCACCTGTTTCCATGAATGACAAGCTATGGGCATGGAAGAGCATGTAAATAACAACGTTTCGCAAGAACCACTGAAAAACCCGAGAACTGCTTGGTATCCCCCACCATCTTCATCTGAGCTGGCCACAGGCAGCCGGGAGTGCCAAAAGCCACAGGAGGCCCAACCAGAAATACACAGGCTCCTCCCCCTTCCCTCTCCTCCTGGTTGGGTTATTTTCCCATATACCTCTAGGCTTGGGGGGTGGGGGGTGGGGGGTGGGGGGTGGGGGGTGGGGGTGGGGGTGGGGGGTGGGGGGTGGGGGTGGGGGTGGGGGATGGGGGTGGGGGTGGGGGTGGGGGATGGGGGGTGGGGGTGGGGGTGGGGGGTGGGGGTGGGGGTGGGGGTGGGGGGTGGGGGTGGGGGTGGGGCGGTGCAGAGGGTTGGCAGGAAGCAGGGACTGAGTCTGCTTACCCGTGGTCTAAGACCCGGGTTCTTGTTCTTGGCACCACAGAAGAACACAGTGCAAAGCAGAAGCTTCATGAGCGGTGGAGTGGTGTTGCTGCATCTCTCCTCCTCTGTCTCTCACCGTCTATCTGGGAAATAAAAAAAGAAAGATTCCTCTGGGGCCGGGTGGTATCGCCGCCGGTTAAGCCACAGGGCACAAAGCGCAAGGACCAGCCTAAGGACCCAGGGTCTAGCCCCAGGTTCCCCACCTGCAGGGGGGTCGTTTCACAGGTGGTGAAGCAGGTCTGTCTATCTTTCTCTCCCCCTCTCTGTCTTCTCTTCCTCTCTCGATTTCTCTCTATTGTTTCACCAACAATAACAGCAATAATAATAACAATAGTAATGATAAACAACAAGGGCAACAAAAGGGAAAAAATAGCCTCCAGGAGAAGTGGATTAGTAGTGCAGACACCGAACCCCAGCAATAACCCTGGAGGCAAAAAAAAAAAGGAAAAGAAAAGATTCCTCCAGTAGTCCCTAGAGGTGGCACAGTGGATAAAGCACTGGACTCTCAAGCATGAGGTCCCAAGTTCAACCCCCTGCAGCACATGTACCAGAGTGATGTCTGGTTCTTCCTCTTCCCTCTCGCCTCCTATCTTTCTCATGAATAAATAAGTAAAATCTTAAAAAAGAAAAGTCCTTCAGGAGTGGTGGAATCACACAGGCAGCACGTCCCAGTGAAGTCCTGGGGGCAAAAAATAAAAGTCTCTGGTGCCTGCAGTGCCCTTCCCCTGGTACTGGCCAAAAGACTGGAAAGAGCTATCATTACTATTATAATTTTGTATACTATTATGTATTTCATTCAGTTTATTTGCTTATTGATTTATGAGAGAGAAAAGGAGAAGAAGCAGAGAGAAGAACCAGAGAATCACTCTGACACATGCGATGTCAGAGATGGAACCTGGGACTCATGCATGGAGGTCCAACACGTAACCACTGCTCCAGCTCTCAGCTAAGATTGAAATCAAGGGCCTTATTTTCTCCCTCTGACAGAAGGATGATTAACCCAAGGAGGCATAGATGAGTGGGCTCAGGTCGTCTGCAGAGAAAGGAGGTTCTGGAGAGTTCTACTATGTTCAATCCTATCAAAAGTCAAACAGGGGAAAATAAAACCTGAATTGGTGGATCTTGGCCTTAATTGCCGTGTTGCCTGGACACCCTCTAGGTATCATGTTTTCACTGTGCCTACAGCCAGGGCTGGAAATAAGAGGTTGGGAGCAGCCCTCTTTCTTTTGGAAAAGCCCAGCAGAGAGGAGAGTCTCGCTTCTTCCTCCCGTTTTCTGGGTCAAGGCCTCAAGTATGCATTGATTCCCATTCTTAGGCTGACTTTTTCATTCTTGTAGATTTGGGGGTGGGGGGTGGAGAATAAAACCACTGCACCATCCCACCACTCCTAGAGCTCACCCCAGTGCTTGCTATTCATGGTGCTCCCAGGTGGTGTGGGAACTCGAACTGAGGTCCTTGTACATGGCGAGGTGTGTGCTGTGCTGGGTGAGCTGTCTCTGGGCACTTCGACCCTCTTAGCTTCAACAACCTCCTTACATTTATTTTGCCTTGCATCTTTTTAAAAATATTTATTTATTTATTTATTTATTTCCTTTGGTTGCCCTTGTTTTATTTTTGATGTTATTGATGTCATTGTTGTAGGCCAGAGAGAAATGGAGAGAGGAGGGGAAGACAGAGAGGGGGGAGAGAAAGCTAGACACCTGCAGACTTGTGAAGCGACTCCCCTGCAGGTGGGGAGCCGGGGGCTCAAACCAGGATCCTTACACTGGTCCTTGAGCTTTGTTCCACCTGCGCTTAACCCGCTGAGCTACCGCCTCCCTGTTTTGCCTTACATCTTAAAGCACATTTATAAGAAAAGGGTGGGCTCTGTCACTATGAAGTGGTGGGTGCCCCAGTGGACACATAGAATCATTCTCTGGCCTCTCCTCCTACCCTCACTCATGCTGGCCCTGTCCTGAAAGCTGGTGTACGTGTGTGCCTGTGTGTGCATGTGCTTGTGTGTGTGTGTGTGTGTGTGTCTACTTTCCCTTCCTAACCACGCTCACGCCAGGCTTTCTTATAGCTTTTGCCAGTCCCCTTCCTGTTCCCAACAAGCTCCAGTGAGAAGCTTGCATTAACCTTCAGGCCCCTCCCAAGGTGCCCTGTGGCACTGTGGCATGGCTCTGGTTCCCCTCCAGCCCCCTCCCATTCCCCCCCTGCTCTTTGCACTTTTTTCTGGGTAGTGTGGCTGCTGGCTCTTTCAGTCCCCCTGGAGGGCAATGCTTATCCTGAAACCCCCAGAATGGAGATAGAGCTGTGACAGGTCCTCCCACTTCTTTTGTTGTTAAGTGAATAGGTGAGTGGGACCGAGTTGGTAGTGCACCTGGTCGATCTCACAAGTTACAATGCACTAGGAGCTGAGTTCAAGCCCCCAGCCCCACCTGCAGGGGGAAGCAGGGCTGCAGGTGTCTCTCTGCCTCTCTCCCTCTCTCTTTCTCTCTCCCTTCCTCTCTCAATTTCTGGATATCTCTATCCAATAAATAAATAAAGATAATTAAAAAATGAATAGGTAAGTGAACAGAGATAAAGAAGTAGAGAGGGAGGACGGGAAGAAGGAAGGAAGGTGAAAAGGAGGTAACAGGACAGGGAACACTGGGCTGCCTCCATTGGGAAAAATATATATTTATACATTTATTTGGGGCAGCAGTGGTGCACTTAATTGAGCGCATATGGTACCATGTACAAGGACCTGGGTTCAAGCCCCTCAAGTCCCGTCCTCATCTGCAGGGGGAAGCTTCACAAGCAGTGAAGCAGTTCTGTACATGTCTGTGTTGCTCCCTCTCTATCTCCCCCTCCCCTCTCAATTTCTCTCTGTCCTACTGAATATATACAAAACAATAGCGATAAGGCAAAAAATAAAGATAAATACGTTTATATATTTAGTAACATAAGAGAGAAAGAACCAGAGTATAACTCTAGGGATCGAACTCAGGACCTCATGCTTTTAAACCCAAGGCTTTAGCCACTATGCCACCTCTTAAGCTGCACTGCTTTCATTATATTATATTATATTATATTATATTATATTATATTATATTATATTATATTATATTATATTATATTATATTATATTAATTATTTTATTTTAATTTGCCTCCAGGGTTATTGCTGGGGCTTGGTGCCTGCACTGCTCCTCGCTGTTATTTATTCAATTTATTGGATAGGACAGAGAGAAGTCAAGAGAGGAGGGGAATACAGGGAGGGGGAGAGAAAGACAGACACCTGCAGACCTGCTTCACCACCTGTGAAGCGACCCCCACCCTGCAGGTGGGGAGCAGGGCGCTCAAACCTTGCATGGGTCCTTATGTTTCTTAGTATGTGCACTTAACCAGGTGCACCACCGTCTGACCCTCCTCCCTCATCTTTTTTTCCTGTCAAAGCTTGTGCCAGCAGAGTAGTGGAATATACTTCCGTCTCTCAGGCAAAAATCTCTCATTCTCCAGATTCCAGAGTTCTTGTAAAAATATGGGGGGTTCATACTCTCAGGACCCCTGTGATTAGGGTGATAGCTGAGAAGTTAAGTCATGCCGAGGCCTCAGTGGTTGAGACTTCCATCCTCTGACTGGACATCTGAACTGTCTTTAGTGCTAGTGAGAGTTGTGGCACCTTGAAGCCTTCATCGGGAGCATGCGCAGAAGAGAGGTCTGGGAGCTTTTTCATGGCCTGCAGGTTTTATGCTACTTGTGAGACTGCAACAAAAAAACCCCTGCTCTCTCCGAAACCCCAAGCAGGCTCTCACGGAGGTCCTTGAACTCAAGACCTCTGGAATCCAGGTTTGGAAGGAATTCTGCTGTGGAAGTTGGGATTTGGGACAAGCAGGGGAATGGAGCAGAGAGATAAGGGGGGGGGGGGGGAGAAGGAAGGAAGCGAGAAAAGAAAAGGAGGAAAAGAGATCTCTCCCGTAGAGGGGCCAGTGTAACTGGACTCCCCTCCTGCACTCTGTCCATCCCTGAGCTCCTCATCTTCACCGGATACATGGTTCTGGTGGAAACAGGAAATGTGGAGGCCGGAATGGGGAAGAGGAAGAAGTGTTTTCAAAGATTAACCAATACTCTGTAAACTCGGAAGTGGTGTTTGGCTGGATGGGCACCAGCTCAGACAAAGAGGACATCAAATGACCATCTAGAGTGTGTCAGGGACCCCAGAGGGATCCCAGCTGCCACTACTGTCCCTACAACAAGCAGTGCTCAGACAATCCTCTAGATTTATAAACCCTGATTGCTTTTTTCTTAAATACCCACCATGTCAGGCCATTATATCTCGAACAGATCTTGGTTCCTCAATTCCCCTCAACAAGCAAGAGCTCTCTCACTAGCTCTACCGTTTCATGTATAAATATATACATGAAATTGGAATTAAAAAATACTTTTTTTTTTGGCTACTGCATTTTTTTTTTTTTTAGTTGCCACCAGGGTTATTGCTGGGGCTCAGTGCCTACATGATGAATCCACTGCTCCCAATGGCCAAAACCTTCCCCCACCTTTTTAAATTTAATTTGATAGAACAGAGAGGAATAGAGGGACAATGTGGAGATGGAGAGGAAGAACCACGTCTGTAGCACTGCTTCACTGCTTGTGAAATCCCCTCCCCGCAGGTAGGGACTGGGGCTTGAACCCAGGTCCTTGCTCATGGTAATGTGTATTCACTGGGTGTGCTACAGCCTGCCAAATTAAAGTTTGATTTTTTTTTTTTTGCCTCCAGGGTTATCTCTGGGGCTCAGTGCTGGCACTACAAATCCACTGCTCCTAGCAGCCATTTTTTCCACTTTACTAGACAGGACAGAGAGAAACTGAGAGAGGAAGGCAAGATAGGGAGAAAGATAGACACCTGTGGACCTACTTTACTGCTTGTGAAGCAAGCCAGGGCTTCAGGGGAGCCAGAGCTCGAACCAGGATCCTTGCATGGGTCCTTGGGTTTTGTACTATGTGCGTTTAACCTGGTGCACCACCTGCCCCACCCCCTAGAGGTTTATTTATTTATTTATTTATGATAGTGACTGTGGAGACAGAGAGAGAGAGAGAGAGAGAGAGAGAGACCAGGAATCACTCTAGCGTTTGTGACTAGGAATCCAACTAAGGACCCATTTTCTCTAGCCACTCCTGAGTCTCTCACTGACTGCATTTGTTCAGGAAGTCATCTCTGAATGCCCAAGTCTGGTCAAAGGGCCCTTCCTAGGTGCATTCACAGCATGCAGGACCATATTAGGAAATACACTGTTCTGTCATCTCCCAGCTCCCTGTCTATTGATTAAGTCCATTACCGTTGATGCTTAGCAAGGCAGAGACTGTCGCCTTTTTACTCTGATATTTGCAGCAAGGTCTGATGCTTGGCACACAATTGCTATGTATTTTCCCTCTATCCATGCAACTTGAGATACACCTTCAATTAATAATTATTCTGGGAGTCAGATGGTAGCGCAGCAGGTTAAGCGCACATGGCGCGAAGCGCAAGGACTGGCTTAAGGATCCCGGTTCGAGCCCCCAGCTCCCCACCTGCAGGGGAGTCGCTTCGAAGGCGGTGAAGCAGGCCTGCCGGTGGTGTCTATCTTTCTCTCCCCCTCTCTGTCTTCCCCTCCTCTCTCCATTTCTCTCGGTCCCGTTCAAGAACAACGACATCAATAGCAACAACAACAATAATAACTACAACAATAAAACAAGGGCAACAAAAGGGAATAAATAAATAAATATAAAGATATATTTGTTCAGTTGGATACAACATCAGCTCTGTTTAAAATAACAGCAGGTGCCTATCCAGAGCCTGCTGTCATGTGCACTTTGAATGCATTAATGCGTTTCTGCTTTACAAGAATCCAACAGGCTACTAGAACTCTGCAGAGAAGAGAACTAAGACACAAACATCCGGGTTTCCCACCCTAGGGGGCCTCTCCCCACAACTTAGGCTCTAGCCACTGTGCAATATTGCCTGTCAGTCATTTTCAGAAACTTTGCAAGAATGAGAATGTCACTGTCATTCATTTAATTTTTTATGTATTTATTTATTTAAAATTAAAAAAAGTATTTATTTTCCCTTTTGTTGCCCTTGTTTCTTATTGTTGTCGTAATTATTATTGTTGTTGTTACTGATGTTGTCGTTGCTGGATAGGACAGAGAGAAATGGAGAGAGGAGGGGAAGACAGAGAGGGGGAGAGAAAGACAGACACCTGTAGACCTGCTTCACCACAACCCCCTGCAGGTGGGGAGCTGGGGTTCAAACTGAGATCCTTACGCCAGTCCTTGCGCATTGCACCACCTGCGCTTAACCTGTTGCGCTGCCGCCCAACTCCCTTTCATGTATTTGTTAATGATAGGAGAGAGAGAGTAAGAGGGAAAGAGGCGGGGGGGGGGGGAGAGAAACAAACCAGAGCATCACTCTGGTGCATGTGAAGCCGAAGATCAGCCCTCTGCTTATGAATCCATACCTCTAACCACTGCACCACCTCCTGGACATAGGATCTCTCATGTACATAATCAAGTAAATGTTTTCAGAAAATTAAAAAGAAAAGCAAAGTAATGTTTTCCTGAACTCAATTGAGAGGAAATGTGAGAAAGTGACAATGACATAGCAAGAAAACATATGATTAAGAATACATTCTGGGGAGTCAGGCTGTAGCATAGTGGGTTAAGCGTAGGTGGCACAAAGCGCAATAACCAGCTTAAGGATCCGGGTTTGAGCCCTGGCTCCCCACCTGCAGGGGAGTCGCTTCACAGGCGGTGAAGCAGGTCTGCAGGTGTCTATCTTTCTCTCCCCCTCTCTGTCTTCCCCTCCTCTCTCCATTTCTCTCTGTCCTATCCAACAATGATGACAACAATAATAATAACTACAACAATAAAACAAGGGCAACAAAAGGGAATAAATAAAGAAAGAAATATAAAAAAATTTTAAAAAGAATACATTCTTGTGGTCTGGGAGGTGGCACAGTGGATAAAGCATTGGACTCTCAAGCATGAGGTCCCAAGTTCAATCCATGGCAGCATGTACCAGAGTGATGTCTGGCTCTTTCTCTCTCTCCTCCCATCTCTCTCATGAATAAATAAATTCTTAAAAAATAATAATACATTCTGTATGTGACCAAGAAAATGGAGTCTTCTGAACAGGCCATGGACAAGATGTGTGCTGAAGTCCCCTGTTCTCTCCCACCCCAGGCGGGCTGAGCCTCTAGGTAGTATCAATGGGTTTGCCTTCAAAAACTTGAAGAGACTCCTGTTACCCTATCTTCCCATTCTCTATCCCAGAGAAAAGGTTGTCTGGCTTCCCCCAGTCAGAGAAATTAATCTTGGTGGGAGACGGGGAGGGAGGGGGGAAGAATTCTTACAAGAACACCATAGCTGTTTCTTGTGAGTATGCAGTCATGTTTGACAATATAATGAGACCTGGTTATACAGATGACAAATGCCTTAACCTGAGTGTTTATCTCAGCCCTGCCAATGCCTCCAGCCCCCTGGGTACTCCCAGGGCTGCAAGAGGGTCAGGAACCTTCAGTTGCAGCCCCTGGCTTGGAACTGGCGTCTTGCTTTGTACACCTAGGCACTTCTGTGACCTCAGAAGGCAGGAGCTCCTGTCAGCTTGAATTTCCTGGGGTATGCTGGCCTGAGCCAGGGTCTCAGTGGTGTCTGGGGGCAATGTGTCCTGTCAAAGGCCTAGGTCAGAATGGGAGGAGAAAGGGCTGGGTGAGAGTGAAAAAGCACTGTTGGTCTCCAAGGTCTTCATCTGGGGGTGGGCTACATTGGGGGAGGCTGGGAGCCTGCCAACAAGAAAACCGAAGAAGGCACCAACCTCCTGAGGTTCTAGACAGCCAAATGCAGGCTGCAGCTTAGGGGACTAACTGACCACTCCTTTTAGTCTCCAGAGAACACAGGGAAAGTAAGTTGGAAGTCACCCAAGTTGTAATGTAAACAAGATGTAGAGCCAGTCAGGATAATTTTGAATGAAACATGCAATTGGGCAGGCAGAATAGCTCACTTGGATAGTGCCTTGTCCACACTACATTAAAAGAAGCTCCATGGGGATAAAGAATAGGGAAGCTATCAAAGGAGGGGATTGGATATGGAGCTCTGGGGGTGGGCATTGTGTGGAAATGTACCCTTCTTAGCCTATAGTCTTGTCAATATTTCCATTTTTATAAATAAAAATAAAAGAAGCTTCAGTATTGTGGCCTCTTTCTCTTTCACACATGCTGTCATTCTCAATAATAATAATAATAATAATAATAATAAAAAGGGGGTCAGGCAGTAGCGCAGTGGGTTAAGCACGCATGGCACAAAGCACAAGGACCAGTGTAAGGATCCCAGTTTGAGCTCCCGGCTCCCCACCTGTGGGGGCAGGGCGAGTCACTTCACAAGTGGTGATGGCAGGTCTGCAGGTGTCTTTCTTTTCCCCTCTCTGTCTTTCCCTTCTCTCTCAGTTTCTCTGTGTCCTATCCAACAACAATGACATCAATAACAACAACAACAATAAAAACCACCACAACGATAAAAAACAAGGGTAACAAAAGGGAAAAAAAGTAGCCTCCAGGAGCAGTGGATTTGTGGTGCAGGCACTGAGCTCCAGCAATAACCCTGGAGGCAACAACAACAACAATAATAATAATAGGGGTGGGGCTGGGTGGTGGCATATCTGGTTGAGTGCATATGTTATAATACACAAGGACCCATGTTCAACTCTCAGTCCCCAACTGCAGTAGAGGGAGCTTCACAGTCAGCGAAACAGGGCTGCAGGTGTCTCTCTTTCCCTTTATGTCTCCCTACCCTCTCAATTTCTCTGTCTATTAAATAAAAATTATTTTAAAAATAAAGGAAAATGCAACTTAACTTATATTTTTAGAGTGAAATTACACTGTGATCCACCCCAGGATTTGCAATCCCTCTACCTTGGAGTTTGCTTTCCATCCATTTCTCTCTTTATTTCCCTCTAATCTCTAGCACAGACCCCTAATACTTAACACAAGGTGTAGTGCCTGTCTACCTGCCTGACTGTGCTCCTTGACATCAAGGAATTGTTACTCCCACAGACTTGCTCTCCTAGAAGATGCCCTGTAGACACACATTACTTGAATGAAGAGAATAAGGCCATTTGAAAAAAATTCAGGACTTCTGGGAGGCGTGGCCATGGAATAACTGGAACCAAATCGCCTCTCCTCCCAACAAATCAATACAATAAGAGACTCAACTGAAGTCATAATCTACAGCTGAAAGTTCTGCAGCCTTAGGTGGGTGCTCACATGCAGTTGGAGCGAAAAGGGGTGTGGGTGCGGGCTGAAGAACAGCAAAGTCAAATCAGAGCTCTGGCGGCGCAGGTGCTGAGCTGCACCATTTTGGGGATTTCACTTTAAGCACAGCAAGCAAGCAACACTGTTTCTAGTGCAGGAAGAAAAGAGATGGGTTTAAAACCTCTCAGTCTTTGACTCTGGGGAGTTTTAGCCTTCTGAATTTAAGGCAAGGACACAACATAAAACAGTGCATTTATGACTACAAGACAGCCGAAAGTAACCACCCCACCCCACCCCATCCCACCCTCTGCTGATCAAACAAGAGAAACCTAGATATCACAATAGCACCACCTGCTGGCAATCAATAACCAGCACAAAAAAAATGTACAAGCAGAGAAGCAGAACTTAACAGCCAATTACGCTATATCAGCCAGACAGAAATGAAACGGAGGAAATCCAAGGAATTACAGATTTAGAGAGACCCTCAGAGGCAGATTACAGAGACCGTATTATGAGGACTCTCCAAGAATTTAAGCAAGAATTAAAAGAGCATGTTACTATGGAATTAAAACACACAAGAGAGGAACTTAAAACAGAGTAATAAAGTTCACTGACAATCTTCAAATCTTGAAAGAAGAAATTTAGTCAGAACTCTAGGGAGTAAAAGACACTCTAACTGCAATCCATGCCCAGGTAGAAGGTTTAGGAAGTAGATCCACACATTCAGAAGAAATAATCTCCAATCTAGAAGATACAATCAGCCCACTCTTTCAATTCAAAGATGAGGGGGAGGAATGGTTCAGAAAGACTGAAGCAACTCTCTGTGAAATTGAAGACTCCATCAAAAGATCAAATATAAGAGTGATGGGTATACCTGAAGAAGAGGATAAGGCCAAAGGCCCAGTCCATTTTCAGAGCAATTTTAGCTGAGAACTTCCCCTCACTTAGGAAACCATCAGAACATTCTCATTTTAGAGGCAGAAAGATCACCCAGTTTTATAAATACAAAATGACCAATGCCAAGACACATTATTATAAAACTGTCAAAAGTCAACAACAAGGAAAAAAAGTTGCTGGATGCTAGGGAAAGGAAAGAAGTTACATACAAAGGCAGAGCTATAAAACTTTCATCAGATTTCTTTTCACAAACTCAAGAGGAAAGGAGAGAGTGGAATTACATATTCAAAGTTCTAAAGGAGAGAGAATTCCAGCCATGAATAATGTATCCTACAAAATTAGCCTTCAAATATGAGGGAGAAATAAAGGTTTTCTCAAATATTCAAGAACTAAAAGAATTTGCCACAATCGCAATTTGCCACCTTACAAGAACTACTGAACAGATTCCCACAAGAAAGGAGGAAGCAGGGAGTTGGGCTGTAGCGCAGCGGGTTAAGCACAGGTGGCGCAAAGCACAAGGACCGGCATAAGGATCCCGGTTCGAACCCCGGCTCCCCACCTGCAGGGGAGTTGCTTCACAGGCAGGTCTGCAGGTGTCTATCTTTCTCTCCTCCTCTCTGTCTTCCCCTCCTCTCTCCATTTCTCTCTGTCCTATCCAACAACGACAACAACAATAATAACTACAGCAATAAAACAACAAGGGCAACAAAAGGGAATAAATAAATAAAATAAAATTTAAAAAAACACTAAAAAAAAAAGAAAGGAGGAAGCAAAGGAATACATGTTTCAAACACCAAGCTGCAGATGCTACCATGACATCAATATGACTCCTCCAGACAGATGACTTCACCAATATACCCTGGAACTCCACCTCTCAAGAGCCCTGCCCCAGTAGGGAAAGATAGGGACAGGCTGGGAGTATGGGTCAACTTGTCAATGCCCATGTCCATTGGAGAAGCAATTACAGAAATTACACCTCCCACCTTCTGCACCCCATAATGATCCTGGGTCCATGATCCCAGAGAGATAAAGAATAGGAAAGCTTCCAATGGAGGGCATGGGATATGGAACTCTGGTGGTGGGACATGTGTGGAATTTCACCCCTCTTATTCTATGGTTTTGTCTATATTTTCTATTTTTTATTTTCTAAATAAATTAAATTAAAAAAGAAAAGAGGCAGGACCATATAAAAAATTGCCAAATATATATAACTAGAGATAGATAGCTATAGAGATAATAGTTCACCTTTATCTGTAACCTTGGGACAACTGTTGTTGTTTCCAATAGAGGGAATGGTGACACAAAATTTTGGTGGTTTGGAATGGTGTGGAATTATACCTATGGTATCTCATAATTTTGTAAATCAATAATAAATCACTAATAAAATTTAAAAATTAAATAAAGGGGGTCGGGCGGTGATGCAGTGGGCTAAGCGCATGTGGCGCAAAGCGCAGGGACCGGCGTAAGGATCCCGGTTCGAGCCCCTGGCTCCCCATCTGCAGGGGAGTTGCTTCACAGGCGGTGAAGCAGGTCTGCAGGTGTCTATTTTTCTCTCCCCCCTCTGTCTTTCCCTCCTCTTTCCATTTCTCTCTGTCCTATCCAACAACGAACAACATCAACAATGGCAATAATAATAACCACAATGAGGCTACAACAACAAGGGCAACAAAAGGGGGAAAAATGGCCTCCAGGAGCGGTGGATTCATGGTGCAGGCACCGAGCCCAGCAATAACCCTGGAGGAAAAAAAAATTAAATAAAAAAGAATGAATTCAAACATAGACCGAAGATGAACACTTCGGGGGTTCTCCAGGAATCACTGCAAAAGCAAGACTGCCATTCTGTTTACCAGTCACACTGCAAAAAGAGGGTGTCTTTTCAGCGCAATGCAGTTTCCACAGCTGCTTCACAGAGAGGTCCATTTTTTCTCCACTTCCCACCCCAGCACTGGGCAGCACTGCCTGTGAGCTGTAAAGCTACCTAGACTTAATTCTTTTTTTTTTTTTTTCCTCCTCCAGGGTTATTGCTGGGCTCGGTGCCTGCACCATGAATCCACTGCCCGACCCCCCCTAGACTTAATTCTTACTAAGAGGCAAATGATTTCTAGAAAGGTCTTGATGGAATAAGAGGATTCCAGTATTAGAACACAGAAAAAGGCAGGTAAGAGATAATTAAGAAATATCTTGAAGTACTCTTTAGGGCAGGTTGGTAGTGTATCCAGGTGAGTGCACATATTACCAAGCATACCAAGCACAAAGACCTGGGTTCGAACTCCCACTCCCCTCCTGCAGGGGGATGCTTCATAGGCAGTGAAGCAGGTATGCTGGTTTATATCTCTATTTCCCATTCTCCTCTCAATTTCTCTCTGTCCTTCCAAGTAAAATAGGAAGAAAAATAAAAGTTGCCACCAGGAGCAGTGGATTCATAGTGCCAGCACCAAGCCCCAGCAATAACCCTGGAGCCAATAAAAAAGAGGGCCACTGGTCATCTCCATCAGGAACAGCACAATGGACCCTTTTGTGGGCCCCCATGGGACCCTGCCCTCAATGTGGGTCAACAATGGTTGAGAATGTTCCATCCTCTGAAGGGAGGCTGGATAACATACTCTATCTATCACTTGAGGAAGATGGGTCCTGAAATTGGGGCCACTTGGAACGTTCCTACTCATGACCACAGAATGTGAGCTCAGATCTACAGGGATGCAGAGGTCACATAGGCTCCTAAACTGAATATGGGCCCCGGATCAAATCAATAGGGTTTACAGTCAACAATATTTATACACCTTTCCCATATTTGGGAGCTACTCTCTTCCCTGATCCAGCTTTCTAGCCCTTTTTCCAGCCATGACATCATATCTCCAGACAATAACTTGGGTCCACCTGCATATCAGAATCAGGCTCAGGAAAAAACTAGTATAGTCACCGGTCCTTTGGAATATAACTAAACTATGCCTACTAGCTATCTTCAAAATGGAGACCCCAAATCTTCATCTGCAATATTCTAGCCTTTAGGTTCCTGATTAGTCAACAATTTGTTTGGCTTATGTTAACTCTTTTTTCAGCCACCATGATGCTACCATGATGCCAACCAGTCTTCCCTGGGCAGACGACCCCACCAGTGGATCCTGGAGCTCTGCTTCCTCAGAGCCCTGCCCCACTAGGGAAAGAGAGAGACAGGCTGGGGGTATGGATCAACCTGCCAATGCCCATGTTCAGCAGGGAAGCAATTACAGAAGCCAGACCTTTAACCTTCTGCATCCCACAATGACCCTGGGTCCATACTCCCAGAAAGTTAAAGAATAGGAAAGCTATCAAGGGATGGGATGGGATATGGAGTTCTGGTGGTGGAATTGTACCCCTCTTATTATATTGTTTTGTCAGTGTTTTTTTATATAAATAAAAATTTAAGAGGGGGGAACTCTTTAGCTGTATTTTCATTCAATATTTGCTTTATTCTGGAATACATTGCACTATACTGTACTTGTATATAGACTTGTAGTGCAACTGTTGATTTCTGCATATTACCTCCTCCACTAGATTAAAAACTTGCAGGCAAGGAAAGGCTTTGAGTTTTCCTTCCTTCCTTCCATCCTTCCTTCCTTCCTACCTTTCTTTTTTTATTTTTTTTAATTTTATTTATTAAAAGGAAACACTGGGAGTTGGGCGGTAGCGCAGCGGGTTAAGCGCAAGTGGTGCAAAGCACAAGAACCAGCATAAGGATCCCAGTTTGAGCCCCCGGCTCCCCATCTGCAGGGGAGTCGCTTCACAGGCGGTGAAGCAGGTCTGCAGGTGTCTGTCTTTCTCTCCCCTCTCTGACTTTGCCTCCTCTCTCCATTTCTCTCTGTCCTATCCAACAACAACAACATCAATAACAACAATAATAACTAAAACAACAATAAAACAGCAAGAGCAATAAAAAGGGAAAATAAATAAATATTAAAAAATAACTACAACAATAAAACAACAAGGACAACAAAAAGGGAATAAATAAATAATAAAAAGACAATAAAAAGGAAACACTGACAAGACCATAGGATAAGAGGGGTACCACCAGGGGTACCACCACCAGATCTCTGTATCCCATCCCCTCCAGCTAGCTTTCCTATTCTTTAACCCTCTGGGAGTAGGGACCCAAGGTCATTGTGGGATGCAGAAGGTGGAAGGTCTGGCTTCTGTAATTGCTTCCCCACTGAACATGGGCGTTGAAAGGGTGGTCCATACTCCCAGCCTGCCTCTCTCTTTCCCTATTGGGGTGGGGTTCTGGGGAATTGGAGCTCCAGGACACATTGGTGGGGTTGTCTGTCCAGGGAAGTCTAGTCGGCATCATGCTGGCATCTGGAACCTGGTGGCTGAAAAGAGAGTTAACATACAAAGCCAAACAAATTTTTGAACAATCATGGACCTAAAGGCTGGAATAGTACAGATGAAGAGTGGGGAGGGGGTCTCCGTTTTTGTAGACATCTACTTGCATGTTTTCATTATATTCCAAAGGGCCTGTGGCTATACTAGTTTTTTTTTCCCCCCTGAACCTGAAATCTGATATGCAGGTGGATCCAAGTTATTGTCTGGGGAGATGATGTCATGGCTGGAAAAGGACCAGAAAGCTGGATCACGGAAGAGAGTATCTTCTTAATATGGGAAAGGGGGTATAAATATTATTGACTGTAAACCCCAACGATTTGATTTGGTCTGGGGCCCATATTCAGTTTAGGAGCCTATGTGACCTCTGCATCCCTGTAGATCTGAGCTCACATTCTGTGGTCATGAGTAGGAACGTTCCAAGTGGCCCCAATTTCAGGACCCATCTTCCTCAAGTGATAGATAGAGTATGTTATCCAGCCTCCCTTCAGAGGATGGAACATTCTCAACCATTGTTGATCCACATTGAGGGCAGGGTCCTATGGAGGCCCACAAAGGGGTCTATTTTGTTGTTCCTGAGAGAGAGCACAGGTAACAATGGAAAGAGGGATTTATTTGAGGTCTAGGGCTTTGAGTTTTCATCTACTATGGTGCTGGACACATAAGAACTACTCAATATTTTCAGAATGAGTTAGTGGAAGAGTAGTGTAGGAATGAGTCCAGATGGATCTAAGACAGAACTGTCATTTATATTTGACTTTGTATTCCTTTGAAGATGTTGCTCATTTTTTTTTTTTTTACAGGGACTTCGCTGCTCTTTTTCTAGATAGAAAGAAAGAGGGAAAAACACACAGAACCAAGGCTTCCTCCAATGTGTTGGGAGCTAGGCTCAAACCTGGGTCCTGCGTACGGCAAAGCAGTTTCACTATCCAGATAAGCTATTTTGCTGGTCTCATCATTATTCTTAGTAATGCTGAACATTGCCATCTGCATGTAGAAGAATACCATAAAAATTAAGTGTCTTGTGTGAAGTTTTTGAGCATATTTATTTGGGGGAATTTACTCTCATTGTGTAAAAGGGAAATGAATGTCTCATTGTCTAAACAATTGTACAGTGTGCTTTCTCCATATGTAAGTCTGCCCAACACCCAAGCAAGTCAGCACTCAAAATTAAAAGAAAAGCCCATAAAAGGTGGAGGGGGGAGAGGGAGAGGGAGAGAGGGAGAGTAGGAGAGAGGGAGAGAGAGAGAGAGAGAGAGAGAGAGAGGGAGAGAGAGGGATAGAGGGAGAGGGATAGAGGGAGAGAGAGAGGGAGAGAGAGAGGGAGAGAGAGAGAGAGGGAGAGAGAGAGGGAGAGAGAGAGGGAGAGAGGGAGAGAGAGAGGGAGAGAGAGGGAGAGAGGGAGAGAGAGAGGGAAGGAAGGAGGGAGGGAGGGAGGGAGAGAGAGAGAGAGAGAGAGAGGAACAAGGGAGAGGGAAACTCAGCAGTGAGGTGGGAAAGGTGAAACTGGCAAGAACAAAGAAGCTGTATCAGTCCCCATCTTCCCTCCAGATCCTTCCCACAACATCAAACCTGGAGCAAAGCTGCAAGCTCCTCAGAAAATTGAGATGTCCCTCTTAAAAATGATCTCTCCAGGGTGCACTGGGGCAGCTTGAGTTGGGAGAGTCGTTAACCTTCTGCCCTTGGTCCCTAATTCTGGAGTCAGCAGTGTCTGTGCAAGAGTCTGGCTTCCAGAGGGGGTCAGTATTCTCTCTTGAGAGTGCCCCCAAGCAAATGACTGAACAGATTAGGATGGATTAGACAGATAACAACTCAGACCCTTTTACAAGCACATTTTTCACTCGACACTCACCTTCCCCTCTATGCCCCACCGTCTCACAGCCCAAGGACCGGATAGTATTACTGAAATATCTCTGCGCCAACCGAATGCGTGGAAGTGTGCAAAGCCAGATGTTCTTGTAACCCTGTTTTACTGAGTTATTTATATCCATATAATATTTGACATTTCCTGTGTTGTTAAAGGAGTTGGAGACCCTTGATGTATTTTTTAAGAGAACAGCGCCGAATTTCATTTTTTTTCTTTGATGCCCAGCACCAGAAATAGGTAATATAGAAAGGGCCTGTATTAAACAGATGCTTAGATAGCTAAGGTCTACCTTATTTGAATGCCTTTCATCTTAAATAATCTTTGGGAGCAGAAAGATGCTAGAATCATCCAGACGTGAACATATGAATTAAGCCCGCTGTGCAATAAAAGCACATGCCCTCAGGCCTCAAGTAAGCCAACCAATTAGACCAAGAAAGAACGTTTAATAAATATTGCAGCTCAGAGTTGGGCGGTAGTGCAGCGGGTTGAGCGCAAGTGGCACAAAGCACAAGGACCAGCGTAAAGATCCCAGTTCAAGCCTGTGGCTTCCCACCTGCAGGAGAGTCGCTTTACAGGCGGTGAAGCAGGTCTGCAGGTGTCTATCTTTCTCTCCCCCTCTCGGTCTCCCCTCCTCTCTCCATTTCTCTGTGTCCTATCCAACGACAGCAGCAACAACAACAATAATAATAACCACAACAATGATAAAACAACAAGGGCAACAAAAGGGGAAAAAATGGCCTCCAGGAGCAGTGGATTTGTGGTGCAGGCACCAAGCCCCAGCAATAACCCTGGAAACAATAAATAAATAAATATTGCAGCTCTAATCCACATTTCTAGGATTAAACTTTATGGAGTATTGATACATGAACTTACATTGTCTCTTTGAACTTGATCAATATGGAAAGGGCTAGTTGAAATAGCTTCAGGCTTAGCGAAATATTAACTGGCAGATGAATGAAATAATGGAAACTTTATGGAGTCAAAGGTATTTGGTTGATCCTGCGTTGTAAGAAGATTTAAACTGTATATGAAATTTGATATTGTAGGAGGTAATCCTTCTGTTTTCTTTGTTTATTATAAAGGCTTATCCACAGACTATTCTTTTCATTTTTCAGATCTTCAAATTTGAGTGGTCTGGGAACTAGCTGAGCATCTGGAGACCAGGACTTGCATGTCTGAGGCTCCCAGTAGAGTCCCAGTTCCCCATGTGCTGGAATAGTGCTCTGGATTCTCTCGCAGGAAGCACACACTCTCCTTTCTCTCCTATGGCTTAAATAATGAAATACTGATCTTTTAAAAAAGTGATTTCCAGGACCAGCAAAACAACTCACTCAGTGTTCCTGCTTTGCTATGTGGGTCACCCAGGTGCAAGCCTAGTCCCCACAGCTTCTCTGCTGTGGTATCTTTCCCTTCCTCCTCCTCCTCCTCCTCCTCCTCCTCCTCCTCCTCCTCCTCCTCCTTCTTTCCTTCTCTCTCTGTCTCTCTCTCTCTTTCTCTCTGTCTATCTCTTTCTATCCAAAAATTTTGACATAGAGCAGTGAAGCCCCCAGTGATGATGACAAGGAGAAAGAAAGAAAGGGGAAAGAAGAAAGAATGAATGAAAGAAAAAGAAGCAAAGAGGAGAGAAAAGAGAAAGGAAGAAAGACAGAAAGAAAGAAGGATGAAGAAGAAATTTCAAAATGTTAAATTTTTTCACCTTTTTTTGGGGGGGATGTGACAATATGGACATCTCTGGCTGCTCAATACTGAAAACAAGAATCATAGCAGCCAAGGATGGCACCTTGGGCAGTGCAATACACTTTCATGTGGGAGGCTCCAAAGGTCCCAGATTCAATTCCCAATTCATTAATTTTATTGAAAAAGATACAGAAGGAGATAGAGATAGAGATAGATAGATAGAGAGATAGATAGAGAGATAGATAGAGAGAGAGAGAGAATCCGAGACCAGAGCACTAACAAGATGTGGCTTATGGTGGTGCTGGGGATTGAACCAAAGACCTTTGGTGCCACATGCATAAAAGTTTTTTTGTATAACCACTATTCTATTTCCCCAGTGTAGCATTATTATCATCAATTTTTTTTTTTGAGTGAGAGAACTGTAATAGGAAGTAGGTGAGGCGGGTATCTAAGTCTAAGTAGACACTATTTCATCATGAACTTTATACTGACTCACTACAGACTACTGTGTATTTTTGCTTTCAGGTATATATTTTGCCCTAATTTATGGATACATGTGAACATATACTCTATCTTTTTTTAAATTTTTTTAAAAATTTTTTAAATTTTATTTATTTATTCCCTTTTGTTGCCCTTGTTGTTTTTTTATTGTTGTAGTTATTATTGTTGTTGTCATTGTTGGATAGGACAGAGAGAAATGGAGAGAGGAGGGGAAGACAGGAGGAGAGAAAGACAGACACCTGCAGACCTGCTTCACCGCCTGTGAAGCAACTCCCCTACAGGTGGGGAGCCGGGGGCTCGAACCGGGATCCTTACGCTGGTCCTTGCACTTTGCGCCACCTGCGCTTAACCCGCTGCGCTACAGCCCGACTCCCCATATACTCTATCTTATGGGACCTGGTCTATATCTAGGTTTTGGGACTTTGTTAGGAAGTGAATCTCCTGGAATGGAATTTGAGAATACTATGAAAGGAAAGGTCTCACCCGAGTAATGAGGGTGAAGGGTTCAGATTCCATGCCTGACTGTCTCTGGACAGTCTGAAGTGAAGCATACCGAGATGGTACTTGTTGTGTTGATTAGGTTGGGATTGGCGGATGCAAGGTCATTTGGTATGAATTGAGAGAAGCATGCAGGAAAGTGAGTCCCACCCTAGAGGTTCCAGGACTAGGGGAAATATAGGCTTTATAGAGGAAGCAGGAGGTTCCTGCTGTCTTAGGGTTTAAGAAGACAATAGATAGTTATTGCTATAATCACATTATTTGGCAACTGGGTTAACTTTGAAATATCCCTTTGTTAGGATTTGCTGTATTATACACAACATCACCATATTTTATGTCCTTTGACATTATTTGTATATAGCTGTGCCACCGGTTGCTTCTGTTTTCCCTGGTCTAAGTTTTTAAGAGAGTCAACATATCAAAAACTCAGCCTATGTATTAAAAAGACTCAGTCTGTGACTTAAAAAGTTTGAGACATTCAATCAATTTCCCCCCTCTCATATTAATTAAATAGTGATTTATATGACTACAAATTGATAGGAATGTACATAAACATCATTCCCATCACCAAAAGACTGTGTCCCATCCATCCCACCTCGTCTCCTGCCCCCTGCCCCATCATCAATTTTTAAAAAAATTTTTTATATTTATTTATTTATTTATTCCCTTTTGTTGTCCTGTTGTTTTATTGTTGTAATTATTATTGATGTCATCATTGTTGGATAGGACAGAGAGAAATGGAGAGAGGAGGGGAAGACAGAGAGGGGGAAAGAAAGACAGACACCTGCAGACCTGCTTCACCGCCTGTGAAGCAACTCCCCTACAGGTGGGGAGCCGGGGGCTCGAACCGGGATCCTTACGCTGGTCCTTGCACTTTGCGCCACCTGTGCTTAACCTGCTGTGCTACCACCCAACTCCCAGCCATCATCAATTTTTTAAAAAAAAGCAGATCCTTTCCCTAAAAAGAGAAGCTTGTATATGTCACTGTACAAAGAACTTCTAGAGGATACCCTGTCTTCCATGGTATGTTTCCTTCCAACTCATTCTATCCTATAAGCACCCTCTACTTTCTGAAGCTGAGGATGCTCTTAACAAATCAAAGCTTTCCCACCAGCTAAAGAAAACAAGACATCATGACCTGAGGGTATCCATGGGGCGCAGCAAACCTGCCAGCTCCAATGAAGCAGTCAAATCCCTTGCAAATCCTCTAAGCTGTGATAAGCCGTGGGCTATAGTAAATGGACGGATCTTCCTAGAGGATATAGGGCACAGCCTTCCTTATTTGTGTCCCTGGTTCCCCACTGACCATAAGAGGTGACACACTGAATCCTTTCAGCGTGGTTCCTCTATAATTGTGAAGGGGAGATTATCTGGAAAGTTGGTGTGATCTGAACTTCAGACTAGTCTCCCACATTCTTCTAGACCCTACAAGGCTACTTGCCCCTAAGTTAAGATCTTTCTCCACCTACTGAGCCCTTGCTTTTTCTTCTTCTGTTCTCATATAAGCCACTACTTTTGTCCTTAGAAGACTGACTTATTTGACTTCTTCAACATAAATTGCCCATCCTTGCTCCTTTTTGGTTTACCTCAGAACCTTCTAGCTACTGCCACAACTTTCAACTTCAGAACAATCTCCTATTAGGTTTACTGGGGGCAGTCATCCAATGCTGTTGCCAACAGGTGCTATTCTGCTCGCAAGTTTCTTCCCTCACAGCCTTCAAGTCCACACATGTAGTCATTTCCCTGGTGGCGCTTCTTTTCCTAAAATATAAATTTGAGATCTGGGAGTCGGGCAGTAGCGCGATGGGTTAAGCGCAGGTGGTGCAAAGCACAAGGACCAGCTTAAGGATCTCGGTTCGAGCCCCCAGCTCTCCACCTACAGGGCAGTCGCTTCACAAGTGGTAAAGCAGGTCTGCAGGTGTCTCTCTTTCTCTCCCCCTGTCTTCCCCTCCTCTCTCCATTTCTCTCTGTCCTATCCAACAATGAGAACAACAATACAACAACAATAAACACAAGAATAAAACAAGGGCAACAAAAGAGAATAAATAAATATTAAAAAAAATATTTTTTAAAAAAATCTGAGATCCACACATAGTCTTCCATTTCACCACATTGTCTCAGTGGAGCAAAGATGGAAGTCCAGAAGCTTCTTCTGCCAGAGAATCTAAGCCTTCAGAGACCTCATTTGGTGCACCTAGTTGGGAGTATGGACTTTATGAAACAAAAGCCCTGCTGTTTGACTATTGAATCATGGATAAAATGAGCCTCACTTTCCAAAAAAGAAATAGAGTCACAGAGATGAAAAATTTGCCTTCTACTTTCTGCAAAAAAGACTCTCATGCCTGAGGCTCTGAGGTCCCAGGTTCAGTCCTCAGTACCACTATCAGCCAGAGCAGAGCAGTGCTCTGGTCTCTCTTTCTCTATATCTTTTTTCTGTATCTTTGTCATTAAAATAAATAAATAAATAAATAATAAAAAGGTTTCCTTCTGCCAGGCCCAACCACCTCTCCTATTCCTGCCCCCAGTCTACTCTCAAGGCAACCACTATGTAAACCACTATTTAAATATTGAAGAGCAGTCAGAGAAACCCCCATCCAGTCCCCAACCCCCAGCCTTGAGCATAACATCCAGAAATGCTTAAAAAACAAACATCTAGTCACCAGATATCCTCACATCTGGATAAACCCATAAAGCTCTCCTCTACCACTGAGGCCTCCTTCCCAACTCCAAAACTTAAGTGGGGGGTGATGGGGGTGGGAGACACTTAAGAAATCTCAGATGTAATGAAATAGGATCTTGACATATTTGTTTTTGGGATTTTCCCCTCTCCCTTTGTTGTATGCCTTGACTTTCTCCTCCTCGTTATTTGGGGTATCTTTGGGGCTGTAAAGAAAAATCTTTCTTTCTATAGCAAAAACATTAAAAGTAAAGAAATGCTAGGAGCCGGGCGGTAGTGCAGTGGGTTAAGCGCACATGGCGGAAAGAGCATGGACTGGCATCAGGATCCCAGCTTGAGCCCCAGCTCCCCACCTGCAGGGGGTTCACTTCACAGGCGGTGAAGCAGGTCTGCAGGTGTCTATCTTTCTCTCCCCCTCTCTGTCTTCCCCTCCTCTCTCCATTTCTCTCTGTCCTATCCAACAACAACAGCAATAACAACAATAATAATGACAACAATAAACAAGGGCAACAAAAGGGAAATAAACAAATAAAGTTTCTTGAAAAGAAAAGAAAATAGAAAGGAAAAGAAAAGAAAGAAATGCTGTTAACAAGGGCAGAAGCTGGATGGTGGCTACTGGTAGCTTATACATATTACCATACAAGAGGAATTAAGTTCAAATCCCCAGTCTCCACTTGTAGGAGGGAAGCTCTGAAAGCTCTGGAAAAGTGAAACATATGTCTTGTCTTCCTTCTCCCCTTGTTTCTCCCTGTCATCCTCCATCAAAAAATTAGTGATAAAAATAAAAATAAATAATAATAATAAAGAAATTCAATCTCTGTTTTCACATTCTAACCTCAAGATCTGGGAATTAAAAGGGAAGGTCTGGGGCATAAAGGGACAGGATATGTGTGTCAGAGCAAAGATGAAGGGGAAATGGAAAGAGAGAGAAAGGATCAATAACACTCAATAACAATCAATAACAATAACTCCCTACCCCCCTCCCACTCATGTAAGATTTTCTCTTGTATGAACTCGAAGAATGAAATCATCTCAAAAAATGTGTACAGGGGAGTTGGGCAGTAGCACAGCGGGTTAAGCACAGGTGGAGCAAAGCGCAAGGACCGGTGTAAGGATCCTGGTTCGAGCCCCTGGTTCCCCACCTGCAGGGGAGTTGCTTCACAAGCGGTGAAGCAGGTCTGCAGGTGTCTGTCTTTCTCCCCCCCCATCTTCCCCATCTCTCTTCATTTCTCTCTGTCCTATCCAACAACAACGACATCAATAATAACTACAACAATAAAACAACAAGGGCAACAAAAGGGAATAAGTAAATAAATAAATTTTTTTAAAAATGTGTACAGGTCAAAGACGCCTATCTGGAGAGAACAATGTACAGCTATACTCATAGCAGCACAATTCACAATAGCTTACACTTGGAAGCCACCCAGCCTCCCAACCACAGATGAGTGGCTAAGAGAGCTGTGGCACACATACACAACGGAACACTCCATCCAGCTTGGATGGAGCTCAAAGCAATCATGTTAAGTGAGATAAGCCAGAAGGAGAAGAACAAACACAGGATGACCTCACTTACAGGTGGAATTTAAAAATAAAAAAAATAAAATCAAGGATAAAAAGGGAAAGCACAGGGCAAAACCTGGACTAAGTGTGGTGTATTGCACCAAAGGAGAGAGGGCAAGGGCAGGAAGGGATGAAAAGAGAGGGAATGGAGGGAAAGGACCTAAGTTGTGAGAATCTTTTGCAGACACCTGCCTTCAGAAATGAGAAATTGTACCCATGTGTCAACAACTGTAAACCATCATCTACCCCAATCAGTTTTTTTTTAAACTCTCCAGGCATGGTCCAGAGGGGTACAAAACTGTCTCCATTTGAGAAGCATAATTCCAGACGGTAAGCTCCTTTCAGTACCCCCAGGCAGGCTAGACATTAGGTCATTTATAGCAACAATTTGTGACCAACAAGTCCCCTCCACTCCCTGCCCCAGACACTACCCTGATAAATGTGTGTAATTTATCGCATTAAAAGAAAAGAAATTTTATTCTTCTACAAAGTCAAACCTGAAGTCCTGGGGATTAAAAATGAAGGTTGGAGGCATAAGAGGCTAGGATGTATATGCCAGGAAAAAAAAATGAGAAAAGAGAATTTAGTAATGAAAAAGTTGCATTTTAAGTCTCAAAATATATTTCTCCACTGATACCCAACATTTGAGCACACATATGCACAGACACCTGTGTGTGTACTATTAACCAACTCGAGTACAAATTATTTCTTTTCAAAATAAATTTTAAATATGTATTTACGTATTTATTTTAATAAGATGGAGAGAGGGGGAGGGGAGGGAGGAGAGGAGAGGGAGGGGAGGGGAGGGAGGTGAGGGCACTGTTTAGCTCTGGCTTATAGGTGTTGCCAAGGGATTGAATCTGAGTCCTCAGAGCCTCAAGCATGCAACTTTGGTGCTCTGTCACTGGTACTATCTCCGCGAGCCTAGCAGGCTACCCTTCTCTGATGTAGTGACTAATTAAAGCACTTAATTGTTAAGGGGGAGAATTGTATTAGCTTACAGACTCAGGAGGCAAGAAGTGGAACTAGCCAGTGATGATAGCATGAATGGTAAGACACTAAAAATGGGAACTAGTGTAATACAGAATTTGGGATAATTGGTGGCAATCTGCATGAAAGTGACAATTTGTTGAGCGCATGCTTGGGTAATTATCCTCTTCAAATGTTCATTAATAAACCTACTTTTCCTAACCAGATGAATAACACTGAGAAAAATAGTATAATTTTTCTAATGCTTTTTCTTCATCTGGAAAAAAAAAAGACATGTACCATGTAGGATTGCAATACAAATTAAACCAGCTAAACCACTAAAGTAGTTATCACAGAACTTGACACAGAATAACCTGTCTCTATAAAATTAGTCACTATTACTTTTCACTACAATGGAGCAGTGTGTTGAACCATCAAATGATGATAATACTGATATTTTAC
Organism: Erinaceus europaeus; assembly: GCF_950295315.1. Classification (NCBI taxonomy): domain Eukaryota; kingdom Metazoa; phylum Chordata; class Mammalia; order Eulipotyphla; family Erinaceidae; genus Erinaceus; species Erinaceus europaeus. Next base: position 27,425,822 of record NC_080181.1, read on the forward strand.
ACAACATGGTTTGAAGCTCCGGCATAGCTGATCTTCAGTCAGTCTTGTGACATTGACAGTGACAACTACACCCCCTCTATCACAGGGGTCAAGCATAGGAGGTTGGCCAGACTTGCTCTGGACACACAAGGAGCCCTGACAGCTTAAGACTCTGGGCCAGATCATGGGGTTCCTGTCTGAGTTCTTTTAGGCCAGGTCCACTCTACCTCATGCTGAGAGTCTAAACTCTAAGATTAGTTAGGTTGGCTTCAGCTGACACAGATGGTTTAAACAATATGCAATTCCATTGACTCATCTAACTAGACATTCAGAGACTGGGCAGATTCCCAGAAGAACAGGGGATAAGGACTCAGAATCTCTGAGAGTCTTTCCAGTTGCCTTCTACTGGGCAGCATCTTTGATCTCAGAGCAGTTGCCTCATGGCCATCAAGACGTCAACAGGGGCAGCTAAGGCAGAACATGGGAAAATGACTGTCTATTGTCTTTCTCAAGACTGAAGCCTCTGCAATCCTTCTCAGTTTATCAAAAAGGATTTAGACTCTGGGCCAGATCATGGGATTCCTGTCTGAGTTCTTTTAGGCCAGGTTCACTCTACCTCATGCTGAGAGTCTAAACTCTAAGATTAGTTAGGATGGCTTCAGCTGACATAGATGGTTTAAACAATATGCAATTCCATTGACTCATGTAACTAGACATTCTGGGCAGATTCCCAGAAGAACAGGGGATAAGCATGGATGAAGAGTGACAACAGCACTGCTCAGCGCAGGCATAAGGTAGTAATGAGGGTTGAACCAGGGTCCTCTGGAACCTCAAGCGTTCGGGCTAAAGGTTGATCTATGACCCAGGCCCAGCTTTTGCAATCTTTGCCTTAAGCAGCATATGGACAGACTCCCATGCCTGAGGCAAAAATGTTTATGAAGCATGGAATTATCCTGACTTACAGAGTCAAATCATGGTCCATCCCTGGGATGAGGAGGACTTGGTCATCTTTGAGAAACTGAGGCAGCACAGAGATGAGGGATGCACTGTGTCAAGAGGATCTGCTCAGAAAGACAGTAGTAAAGTCAGGTGGGAGGCATCCAACTCTACAGTAAGACTTAAAATAACTTCCTGCCAGGGGCAGTATCCAGCTTCTACTGTCCTGGTGGAAATCAAGTAGAAAAGAGTTCTATAGAAGAATCAAATAATGCCCTCAAGGGAGCAAGTAAGATTTTGAGGAGAACTCAAGAGAATGGAAGAAATCATAGACCCCAGGAGATCTTCTGGAGAGATTTATCAAAAACAGATAAAGCAACGGGTCCAAATGAAGACAAGCTAAATGCGTGAAATCCTCAAAAAGATGAAAATTCCACGGAGTTGAATTCCAAAGCCCCAAGCATGCCACCAACTGCTTCATGCTCCTTCCTGTCACTGTGTTTGCTCCAAGTAACACGGAGCAGCTCTACACCCTCGTTTGTTATTTAACATGCTGCAGAGAAGTTGGCTTGCCTGCGTTATGTGAACAGTTTCTCTTCTGGAACACCATAAATCTTCAGCCATTCTTTAAGCACTGGGTTTACGTTTTGTTTCCTGGTTTGAGCAGCAGCTGATGCACAGATTCTGCCTCCTGATAGTCTGAAGACATCTCCCAAGAGCAGAGCTGAAGAACCTAGGAGACCCTTCCCTACATGACAAAGAGAAACAACTACAAGGAAATGCTTTCTTCATGGGCTTGGGGCATCTGTTCAAGTTGGGGGTGGAGGCTGTTTGTCCTGGTGGAAGGTGGAGAGAAGGAGGGAAGGCAGTGGAAGCAGAGGTGAGAGGGTGTCTTCTAGGCCAAGAATGAGAGATCAGCATGGACCAAGTGAGAATGGACCAAGGGAGAAGGTTTCTTGAACTTGCCACTTTCCTGTTCAGAATCTGCCTTCTCATGGGGAGAGACAATTGAAGAGTCCTATGAGTGAGCCTTCCAGGTCCCATGGATGCCCAGTTTGTGATTCTGCATAGAACCCAGCCATTCTACAATACAGCTCCTCCCCTTCCTTCTAGAACATTCTAGCCTAAGTCCTCAAACCCACTTTCAGTGACTCCTAAGAAATAATATCATGAACAAAGACAGACACTGCCAAAGGTGGATGTTCTAAATTGTCTGCTGCCCATGAACTTCTGCAGGGCCTGGGGGGTAAGAAGGTGGTGTGGGAGGTCAAAGACCACAACGCAGATGCCAGTCCTTTGTGAGGGGTTTCCAGCCCCTCTCCCTTGTCTCCTTGGTCTGGGATCTCACACAATGGGCCTGGGGTCTCTATTGGGGTCTGAGGTGTTGGGGTCTTTGGGGTTACCCAGAGACATGGCCTGGCCTTCTGAGTGCGGAGCCTCCTCCTGACTCCACACATGTGCACACGAAGCTATGCGAACTCAGGCCTTCTGTTTCTGTTTATTTGTCTTGCGTTGTGTTGTTTTATTAACCAGAAACTTAAAAAAGAGGCTTTCTTTGTTGTGCTGCCATTTGGCAGAAGACGAGAGGTTACAGTAGCAAGCGGAGCCTAAACATTTTTTTTTTTTCAATCTGGATGAAAGTTCCTTCCAGAGAGAAAAACTATATCCGATTCCCTGTCTCCCATTGAACCTCTGAAGGGCTTCCCACACCTTACCTTCAAATAACAGAACTCTGGCCAATGAAAATGGAAAAGCATAAATTTCTGCACGTAAAATGAAAAATCAGAGGGTGCAGACAGGCCTGTGTCAACAGGGTATTTTTAGCTATCAGTGGATTTTTAGAATTGAGTTTTCAGACATGTTTCTCAGCACAGGGACCTGGGATAAGTTCTTTGGGGTCCCTGCTGTCCATTGGCTATCTTCATTTTCCACAATGGGTACTGTCTGCTTAAAGGTCCAGGAACCCCACCCCACTAGGGAAAGAGAGAGGCAGGCTGGGAGTATGGATCGACCTGTCAACACCCATGTTCAGCGGGGAAGTAATTATAGAAGCCAGACCTTCCACCTTCTGCAACCCACAATGACCTTGGGTCCATACTCCCAGAGGGTTAAAGAATAGGAAAGTTATCAAGGGAGGGGATGGGATATGGAGTTCTGGTGGTGGGAATTGTGTGGAGTTGTACCCCTCTTATCCTATGGTTTTGTCAGTGTTTCCTTCTTTTTTAAAATAATTTTTAAATCTTTATTTATTTATTATTGAATAGAGACAGAGAGAAATTGAGAAGGGAGGGGGAGGGAAAGAGTGGGAGAGACAGAGAGACACCTGCAGCCCTGCTTCACCACTCATTAAGCTTTCTCCCTGCAAGTGGGGGCCAGGGGCTTGAACCTGGGTCCTTGCACACTGTAACGTGAGCACTTAACTAGGTGCGCTGCCACCTGACTCCCAGTGTTTCCTTTTTATAAATAAATAAAATAAATAAATAAATAAAGGATCGGGAAAGTAGAGGCCAGGTAGGGTGTGTGTGTGTGTGTGTGTGTGTGTGTGTGTGTGTGTGTGTGTGTGTGTGAATGAGGTGTGTCAGGGCCAGAATTGCAGAGCAGAGATACGATGTGGCATCTGACAATGGGAACTTCTTGATCTTTCTCAATTTCACCTGTTAGTCCTCCTTAGAATTTAACACCAACAAATTCTTGTGCATCACTTTAGTCTTCGTCTCACACCAAGTTCCTCACCCCCAAGCACACACAAAAAAAAAAAAAAAAGAAAAGAAAAAGAAAACAAACAAACAAAAAATGAGTGCAGAAAGATATGGAAGGTTCTTGGGATTTTTGTCCCCTGATCCTAACAGAATGACTTTAAACCAAGGGTGACAGTGACTGACGGGGCCTGGCTGGGGTCCAGTTATCTGCACTCAGCCCCTGGTGCCAAGAGAGGAGATGAATGAGGTGCTCCATTTTCCCTCTATTTCCCTCAACTGTCACGGGTGGCTAAGTCTCAACGATCGAGCCGTGGCAGTTAGAGGCAGGAAATGGAATTGGAGAAGAGAGACCTAAACTTACCCACCATGGCATGCCCAGGCTCCTTCAAGCTCTTCCAGGTCCCCAAACCCCCAGCTGGGTCTGCACCTGAGCCCAGCCTCCAGGGCTCAGCTGGCCCAGAACATTTCCTGAGCAACTTGTGAACCTGTGTCGAGAGCTTCACCAGCTGCTGCTGCCCAGGCGCCTCTGATGAACTGTGCTGAGTTTCCTGGAAAATGGATTCACTAAGGTCACTGCTGCATCAGAAGTCTGGGCTAAGAGGCAGGCAACTGGGTCCCAGCAACTCTCCAAAGAGAGGAAGAAATTGAATGCAGGGTTAGGGATGTGGCATAATGGTTATGCAAGAGACTTTCATGCCTGAGACTTTGAGGTCCCAGGTAGAAACCCCAGCATCACCAAGGAGCAATAGGTGAAAGAGAGAGTCTGTCTTTCTCTCCCCCTCTTTATCTCTCCCTCCCTTCTTAATTTCTCTCTGTTCTATCCAATAAAAAAAAAAAAGAACTATCCACATCATACCCAGTTTGACTGCAACATTGCTAGAAAAATAAGTGTAATAACTTTTAAAAAAGAAAATATAGCTGCCAGGGGCAAGAGATTCGTAGTGCTGGCATTGAGCCCTAGTGATAAGCCTGGAGGCAGAGAGAGGGGTGGGGGGGAGAGAGAGAGAGAGAGAGAGAGAGAGGGAGAGAGAGAGAGGGAGAGAGGAGGAGAGAGGGGGAGAGGAGGAGAGAGGGGGAGAGAGAGAAGGGGCTGAGAAGACAGCATAAAGGTTTTTTTGTGTGTGTGTGTGTGTGTGTGTGTGAGAGAGAGAGAGAGAGAAAGAGAGAGACAGAAAGAGAGAGAGAGATGGAGAGAACATTGATAATATGAGAGAAGGGGCTGGGTTGTGGCACACCTGGTTGAACGCACATGTTACAGTGTGCAAGGACCCAGGTTCGAGCCTCCAGTCTCTACCTGCAGGGGGAAAGCTTTGTGAGTGGTGAAGCAGGGCTGCAGTTGTCTCTCTGTCTCCCTCTTAGTATCTACCCAATAAATAAAGATACTAAATTTTTTTAAAAAAATTAAAATAAAACCAAGAAGAGAATATGAGAGAACACACAAGAAGGAATACTCTGTTACCACAGTTTTTTTCCTTTTTTCTTTTTTAATTTTTATTTATTTATTACTGGATAGAGACAGAGAGAATTTGAGAGGACTGAGGGAGAGAGACAGAAAAGCACCTGCAGCCCTGCTTCAGCACTCATGAAGCTCTCCCCCTGCAGGTGGGGACCAAGGTTCTTGTGCACTGTAATGTTCCCATAGTGTAAACTCTATTTTCAATACAATCCCGGCAGTCTTTCTGAGATCTCAACATAGTGACTGTAGAATTTATATGGAGGGGCTAGGTGATATTTCACCAGACAGAGCACACACTTCCCATGCGTGAGACGCTAGATTCCAGCCCCAGCGCCACATGGGAACGCCATAGGTAGCACTCAGAAGAAGCTCCATGGATAGTGGAGGGATGGTGTTCCTCCTCTCTTTCTGAAAAGTAAGAGATGGGATGGAAAGAAGAGGGAGGATGGGGAGAACATTGGGCCAGGGAGGACACTCAACAACATTGTTCATACAGGAAGCTCAGGGCTCGCTCTCTAGTGCCAAGGGGGGTGTGGGTGGGGGATCTCATGGAAAGGCAAGCATAGTAGAATATGTCAAGATTTACTCTATAACAGCCATAAGCAAGATAATGCGGCATCAACAGAAAGTAAAACATGAGATCAATGACACAAAATCCAAACAGAGCTACATAAATACAGTCAACTACTTTTTGACACAGGTAGAAAGACAACTCAGCGAAGATGGTCTTTTATTTATTTATTTATTTATTTATTTATTTATTTATTTATTTATTCATTCATTCATTCATTCATTCATTCATTCATTCATTCATTCACTCACTCATTCATTCACATATTTTACCAGACCACAGCTCAGCTCTGGCTTATGATGGTGCTGGGGATTGCATCTGGGACCTTTTGTGCCTCAAGCATGAAAGACTTTTTGCATAACCATTATGCTGTCTCCCCAGCCCAGAAGATTACCATTTTTAACAGTGGTGCTAGAGCATTTAAGTGCCAACGTGCAAAATAACTTTAAAAAGTTGAATGAGGGAGTCTGGGGCGGTAGCGCAATGGGAGGACTGGCATAAGGATACCGGTTCGAGCCCCCGGCTCCCCACCTGCAGGGGAGTTGCTTCACAAGTGATGAAGCAGGTCTGCAGGTGTCTATCTTTCTCTCCCCCTCTCTGTCTTCCCCTCTTCTCTCCATTTCTCTCTGTCCTATCCAACAACGACGACATCAATAACAACAACAGTTACAACAATAAAACAAGGGCAACAAAAGGGAATAAATAAATAAATATTTTTAAAAAGAAAAAAAAGTTAAATAAGTCGGCTTCCCACCTGCAGGTGAAGCAGGTCTGCAGGTGTCTATCTCTCCCCCTTTGTCTTCCCCTCCTCTACTCCATTTCTCTCTGTTCTATCCAACAATGACGACGTCAATAACAGCAACAGTACTGACTACAACAATAAAACAACAAAGGCAACAAAGGCAACAAAAGGGAATAAATAAATATTTTTTAAAAAATTAAAGGAGGAATTCCTACACATACTTTATACTAAATTAATTTGAATTAGGCCATAGGGGCCAGAAGGAGAGCTCCTCAGGTAGGTCGCCTGTATTGTTAAGCATGTGACCTAGACCTGGGTTTGAGACTCAGCACTACCTTGTGGCAGGTATTATGTCGATGGAGGAAAGGGAAGCTTCCATGGTGTGTTTTTCTTTCTGCGTCTCTTTATTTGAATGAAACAAGTGTCCTGAGGCAGTGAAATCACACATGCATGAGGACACACACACACACACACACACACACACACACAACTTAAATATATATAAAATTTAAAACTTTCTTTTCTTTTTCTTTCTTTTTTTAAAATTCCCACCAGGGTTAATGCTGAGACTTGGTGCCTGCACAATCCACTCCTGGTGGTCACATTTTCTTTCTTTTTTTCTTTTTTAAAGAATTTATTTATTGGTGCCGGGTGTTGGTGCATCTGGTTGAGCAGACATGTTGCAATGTGCAAGGACCCAGGTTCGAGCCCCCGGTCCCCACCTGCAGGGGGAAGGCTTTGAGAGTGGTAAAGCAGGGCTGCAGGTGTCTCTCTCCCTCTTTGTCTCTCCCTTCCTCTCGATTTCTGTCTCTATCCAATAAATAAAGATAATTTAAAAATAAAAAAGAATTTATTTATTAATTCATGAGAAAGATAAGAGGCGAGAGAGCAAGAACCAGACATCACTCTGGTACATGTGCTACCAGGGATTGAACTTGGGACCTCACAGTTGAGAATCTAATGCTTTATCTACTGTGCCACCTCCCAGACCATGTCACATTTTTCTTAATTCCCCCACTCCCATTTTTGATAGTTCAGAAAGAAATTGAGAAGAGGGGGAGATAGAGAAGGAAAACAGAAAGAAAGACACCTGTACCTCTTCTCTACTGCTTGTGAGGCTTCCCCCTGCAGTGAGGACAGAGGGCTTGAACCTGGGTCCTTAGACATGGTAACATTGTACTCAACCTCATATGCCAGCACCTGATCCCTTAATTTTAAAACTTTTAAGTGTTTAGTAGAAAACCTGGGGGACTATCTGCATGAATTTTTAAATGCAACTGCAAAAGCAAAGTTTGCCAGAGAAAAATATAAATCTGACTTAATCAAAATCTGACTTTTGTTTGGAGAAAGGCATTGTTAAGACAAGCCACAAAACAGAAGAAAATATCTGGCAAAGACTGCATTGTCAAATTGTAGAGCTCTCAACTCTCAATTTAGAAGGAAAAAAAAAAGATGAGATACTGAAAAAGAAACCATTTTATCAGACTGGGGGGTGGCATACACAGTAGAGTATACATGTTACCATGTGTAAGGATCCAGGTTAAGTCTCTGGTCCCTGCCTGCAAGGGGGAGGCTTCATGATCGTTGAAACAGTGCTGCAGGTGTCTCGCCTTCTTTCACAAGGGTTTATAGATCGACAGTTCTGAAATGGCTTCACAGGTGTAGTTTGCTTGACTGGACAAATAAATATGATATAATTAATAAATGCCAGATTTATCACTATTTGCAAAGAAACTACTGAAAAGCAAAAGGGAACTGCTACAGTGAACTCTGAGCCACTGGACTAGAGTCAGAGCTATCAGCACTGGCTCATTTTTAAATAAATAAGTAGGTGGTTGATAGGATATATTGATTGATTGTTACGGACTATAAAAACCATATGTGGGGGCAGGGCAGTGGCGCACCTGGTTGAGCACATGTTACTACAGTGCATGAGGACCTGGGTTTGAGCTCCCAGTCCTCACCTGCAGAGGGAAAGCTTCACGAGTGGTAAAGCAGGGCTGCAGGTGTCTATCTATCTATCTATCTATCTATCTATCTATCTATCTATCTATCTCCACATTCTTTTCAATTTCTGGCTGTCTCTATCCAATAAAAATAAAGATAGGGAGTTGGGCGGGCGGTAGCGCAGTGGGTTAAGTGCACATTGCGCAAAGCTCAAGGACAGGTGTAAGTATCCCAGTTCGAGCCCCCAGTTCAAGCCCCCGGCTCCCCACCTGCAGGGGGGTCACTTCACAAGTGTTGAAGCAGGTCTGCAGATGTCTATCTTTCTCTTCCCTGCTGTCTTCCCCTTCTCTCTCCATTTCTCTCTGTCTTATCCAACAACGATAATAACTACAACAATAAAACAACAAGGGCAACAAAAGGGTATAAATAAAGAAAGAAATAAAGGAAGAAAGAAGGAAAGAAAGAAAAATTTTAAAAAATAATAAAGATAGTTAAAAAAAAAAAAAAACAAGGGAGTCGGGTGGTAGCGCAGTGGTTTAAACGCATGTGGCACAAAGTGCAAGGACCGGTGTAAGGATCCCGGTTCAAGCCCCCGGCTCTCCACTTGCAGGGTAGTCACTTCACAAGCGGTGAAGCAGGTCTGCAGGTGTCTATCTTTCTCTCCTCCTTTCTGTTTTCCACTCCTCTCTCCATTTCTCTCTGTCCTATCCAGCAACAATGGCATCAATAATAACTACAACAATAAAAACAACAAAGGCAACAAAAGGGAAAATAAATAAATATTTTAAAAAACATTAAAATAACCCCCATGTTATGGGAGTCTGGACCATGGCACACTGTGTTAAGCACACAGAGTATGAAGAGCAAGGACCTGTGCAAGGATTCTGGTTTGAGCCCCCAGATCCCCATCTCGGGGGGGGGGTGCTTCACAAGTGATGAAGCAGGTCTACAGGTGTCTATCTTTCTCTCTTTATCTCTCAATTTCTCTCTGTCCTATCAAATAAAATGGAAAAAAATTGCCTCCAGGAGCAGTGGATTTGTAGTGCCGGCACCAAGCCCCAGAGATAACCCTGGAGGCAAAAAAAAAAAAAAACATGTTGAAACTCTAACATGCAGTCTGGATGTATTTGGGTCTCTTTAAGATGCTAATGAAGGTAAAATGACATCATGACGGTGGGGTCCCAAACCAACATGACTGGTGTCTTCCTGTAGAACAGAGAGGTAGACAACAAAAGAGAGGCAAGCATAGAGAAAAGGCCATGTGAGGACTCAGGGAAATGAAAGCTTTTTGCACAGTAAGGAAAAGAAACCAGCCCAGTCAACACTTTAATCCTGGCTTCTAACTTCAAAAGCTCTAAGTAGTGAATTTCTGATATTTAAGTTACCTAGTTTGTGGTATTTTGTTATGGCAGCCCTAGCTGACTAAGGTGCAGATAGAGTGATAGATGCCTAGAACAATAAATATGTGGGTATATTTAAGATCACCTATTTTCTTATTCTCTAGAAGCAGTAATACTTAATTGCAGAGAGTACAACTAATATTCAAATCTTGATTTCTACATACCCTGCTCTTATAAAAGGGGCCAGGGAGAAAGAGTTGGCTCCAGAGCTGGGACAAGGAAAACACAAGATGCTAGTGGAGCATCAGGCAATACCTCCCGAAAGTAAGAAGATATTAAAGGAGAAAGGACATTCAGAAAGGGCCCAGATTTTGCCAAAAGGATGCAGAAGTGAACCTCAAAACAGCTTCCATTGACTAAGTGGAGCAAACTGAGCAATAGAATAAAATTTAGTGAGAGGTTACAAATGAAAGGGAAAAAAAATTATCCAAGAGTCCATACTGATGAAAGGCAGTCAGGAAGGCAGGAAGGACTGTTTCTTGCAAAGGAATTCCAGTAAGCAAAGTATGAAGCACATGTGAACTCACCATTAGAGTCCCACAGTGATTGATGCTCCAGGTGAAGCCAGCAGTGAAAGTTGAAACAAGAGCAAAAAAAAAGTAAGGCAACATAGGAGATTTGCATAGCTTCCAAATACTTCCTGAAAATACTTGTTAGTGACAAGACCATATACCTACCTCTAAATTCTTATTAATACAAAGAGAGAAGATAGAAACATTGCTAAAGAAGAAAGACCCTGGCTGACACCATTTGACCAAGAGTTCTCTTAACATCACTAGTAATAAGTCAATCCTATGTCATGCACATTCTAGAATGAGGTGCTGCAAATATATAAGCATAAACTAATCGTGAGAACATCTGAGACAAACCCAAGATACCTCACCAGTGCTTGTCAGAAATGTCATGGTTGGGAGTCGGGCAGTAGCGCAGTGGGTTAAGCGTAGGTGGCGCAAAGCCCATGGACTGGCTTAAGGATCCCGGTTCAAGCCCCCGGCTCCCCACCTGCAGGGGTGTAGCTTCACAAGTGATGAAGCAGGTCTGCAGGTGTTTATCTTTCTCTCCCCATCTCTGTATTCCCCTCCTCTCTTGATTTCTCTCTGTCCTACCCAATGGCATCAACAATAATAACTACAACAATAAAAATTTAAAAAAGGAAAAAATGTCATAGTTACAAAGGAGATGGGAAGACTATAGGTGGAAAGAGACTAGGAAGATGTGACAAGAACATGCAAAGGGAAGTCCTTCCAGAACTCAAAACCACAACAAAATACAGAGAATGCAGGAAAGCCAATGGATGCTGAATAGTCTACTGTGTTGTTAGGGAGTACTTCTAACGCTGCTGACTGTTGATGATCATATCATGGCTATGTGAATGACATTGGGGGAAGCTGGGGGAAGGGTATATGTGAACTGACTCTACTGTCTTTGCAACTTTCCCTTCAGGGAGAACAGGAAGATCGTAGAAGGCAACAACAGATGTTTTATTAATAAATATATATATGGGGCCAGGTGGTGGAGCACTTGGCTGAATGTACATATCACAATGTGCAAGGACCCAGGTTCAAGCCCCCAGTCCCCACCTGCAGAGGGAAGCATTGCAAGTGGTGAAGTAGTGGTGCAGGTGTCTGTCTCTCTCCCTCTCGATTTCTGGCTGTTTTTATCTAATAGATAAATAAAGATAATAAAATAAAAAATTAAAAAAAATATATATATATATATGGGGCCAGGTGGTGGTTCACTTGGTAGAGTGCACAGGTCACGACGATGTGGAAGGACCCAGGTTCAGGCCCCCAGTCCCTCACTTGCTGGAGGGAAGCTTCATGAATGATGAATCAGTGTCTCTATTTCTCTCTCCCTCTCTATCTCTCTTCCATTTTGATTCATCTCTGCTATCCCCCCACCTCCAGTGTTATTACTGGGGCTTGGTGTTGGTACTACAAATCTACTGCTCCTGGTGACCATTTTTTACTTCTTTTTTTTTTTTTGATAGGACAGATGGCAATTGAAAGAAGAGGGGGAAATAGTGAGGGAGAAAGATAGACACCTGCAGATCTGCTTCACTGCTCCTTAAGTGGACCCCCTGATGGTAGGGAGTAGGAGCTTGAACTTGGACCCTGGTGCAGGTTCTTGTGTGTGGTACTATGTGCGCTTAGCCTGGTGTACCACCGCCCAGTCCCGATTTATCTCTGTCTCTACCCAATACATAAATACATAAATATAAAAAACATGAATTCTTTATGAAAGAATACAGCACTTCTCAGCTCTGGCATAGATGATGCCAGGAAGCAGCACTGAGGGTCCTGTTCTCTCCCCAGCCTTCTCCCCAGCCACGGCTCAGGTGAGTTTTAAACATGGAGAGATATGCAAAGAGTTACAACACTGGTGGGCCAGCAGTGTCCATTAACAACCCCATAGCCACCTAAGAGATGGAAAATTAATTTCTTTCACAGAACATGTTGAAAGAAACTCAATGAGGAAATATGAGATTGTAGGTTAAAAGACCTGGGCTTGAGCCAGACCCCATGTCTCACTCCACTAAGTCTGACAAATTACACACATGATTACTTAAGTAATATATGAAACACATTACTTAGAAAATGCATGAATGATGATTCTAAGAGGCCCAGGCTCTTCACATGGGACTAAGTTTTTGCCAGCTAGAAGATGGTGATAGCCAGAGTTATGTCATCAAATGAGATGGCAGAGTTGGATGTTGCCGTGGAAAAACAAAAAAAGTATTTTTATTGGAGATTCTGCTTCTCTCTATTTTTAAAAAAATCTTTATTATCTTTATTTATCTATTGGATAGAGATAGTTAGAAATCAAGGGAAAGGGGTGATAGAGAGACAGAGAGACACCTGCAGCACGGCTTCACCACTCGCAAAGCTTTCCCCCTGCAGGTGGGGACCAGAGTGTCAAACCCGAGTTCTCGAGCATTGTAGCCTGTGTGCTCAGCCAGCTGCACCACCACCTGGCCCCTGAGACTGTCTACCTGAAAACTGAGCATGAATTTGCCCTCAGATCACACAGGACTCCATGTGCTACAACATACAGTATATTCATGCTACAGAAGCAGAATCTCGTCAGGTTCTTTCCACCCACTTGCATCTTCCTTTGACAGAAGCCACTGTGTAGGGGCCAGATGGTGGCACACCTGATAGAACACATATGTCACAACAAGCAAGGATCCAGGTTCAAGCCTTCGGTCCACACCTGCAGAAGAGAAGCTTCACAAGCAATAAAGCTGTGTTGCAGGTGTCTCTCTCTCCCTCTCCCTCTCCCTCTCCCTCTCTCTTTCTCTCTCTCTCTCCACTATCTCCCCTTTCATTCTCCATTTCTGTCTGTCTCTATCAAATAAGTAAACAAAATATTAAAGAAGATGTCATATCTGGTACTAACTGGTACTAACCCAAGTGAACTTTATCACCAGTCAGAGTGAAATTGATTCTAAAGATAAATGTGAGAGGTGGGGAGGGGTGATTCTCTTTGCAAAAGTATTATTCCTTTACAGAGTGTTCTTAAATAATCTAGAGGGAGTCGGGCGGTAATGCAGCAGTTTAAGCACAGGTGGCACAAAGCACAAGGATCCCAGTTTGAGCCCCTGGCTCCCCACCTGCAGGGGAGTCGCTTCACAGGTGCTGAAGCAGGTCTACAGATGTCTATCTTTCTCTTCCCCTCTTTGTCTTCCCCTCCTCTCTCCATTTCTCTCTATCCTATCCAACAACAATGACATCAATAATAACTACAACAATGAAACAACAAGGGCAGCAAAAAGAGAATAAATAAATAAATAAATAAATAAATATTTTTTAAAAATCTAGAAATGGGGAGGTGACTCAATGGCTAGAGTGCAGGACTTATAGGTCAGAACTGAGTTGCTGTCCTTAAAAACAAGAACAAAACAAAACAAAAAACCTTGGTGTCCAGGCTCAACCAGTAGAGCTCACACTTTCCCAGGGCTTGAGCCCCTGGCCATTTGTGGGAGCACCACATGAAGGCAAAGCTTTACAAGTGGTGAAACAGTGCTATAGTGTCTCTCCTCAATCTCTTTCTCTCTTCCTTTCATCCTCTATCTCAAAAAAAAAAAAGAAAAAAGAAAAGAAAAAAGGGAAAAAAATAAAAGAAAAACATCAAGTCCTCTAGGAGCCATAGGATCCTGCAGAGAACATGTCCCAGTGAAGATCTGATGGCAAAAGACTGAGAGAAAAAAAAAAAAACTCTAAAAATGCAAAATCTTGAGGCCTTGCTAAGAGTGTACATTGTTACCTCTTTCCTGGGGACTTGGGTTCGGGGCTTACACAGCCTCGCAGGAGCACCATGCAAAGGGGAGGTTTCATAAGCAGCACTGTGGTCTCTCCCCTTCGCACCCTACTCCCTCTCTCTTTTCTTTTCTTTTCTTTTCTTTTCTTTTCTTTTCTTTTCTTTTCTTTTCTTTTCTTTTCTTTTCTTTTCTGTCTCTTACCTTTTATGTGGGAAAAAATGAGAAAGACTGTTGGGAGTGGTGGATTAGTACAGGCATGAAATCTCTGACCTAGCAAAGTTGTCACAGCTATATATACTTATAATTTTGGAAAACAAAATCCTGGAATTTATAGAGATGACTCCCCCATGCATTAAACTGTGAGCTAATTTCCACACAACCAATTTCATGGTGGTTGGGCAAAGCCTACACATCTTGTCAAACAACAACAGGCAGAGTGTGCCTGCAACACATATATGGCAACCGTTGCGTACCCTTATGCCTATAACCAAACAAGTGACTATGGAGTCTTCTCTCATATTTCACTGTGCGCTGAGTCCTCTCCATTCCGGGCCCAGTGGGGCAGGCAGGAAATGCCAGCCTCCTCACAGGAAAGCCTGCTGTGGTGAGATTTCCCGATTTACTTTATAAATGCAAGAAGGCCAGATACAGGAGGAGATAAGCACACAAGATTGCAACTGCTTATCATCCCTCAGGGCTCTGGGCCCCCCCAGCCAGGACCCTCTCCTCTGCTGGAGCTGCAGGCCATGCTTGAGTCCATTTCCAAATTGAAAGTCCTTTCTAACAGCAAGAGGCAGGGCCCTCACCACCCTGGCCAGCCCTCACAAGGACACCACCCTAAGCAAGTTGCTGCTCCTCCCCCAGTGGAGGTGAATATCCCTGTCTACTCTGAGCAAATTCACCTTGAATGCCTCTGGGTATTGGCTGAAGGCACTGTGAAAATTATTTGAGGTTATCTTGGCCCCCAAGCTGGAGGCTGAAGTCATGGGACCCATTTGCCTCTTGTCTCCAGCTATATTTTCAGTGGGAGCATTCCTCCTTGGCTCTGAGATTGCACTGCTGCTGTTTCTTCTAAGTTGCACCAAAGCAAAGGATTCTGAGGGGGGGGGGGGTAGGGTAGAGGGGCTCTGAGGTCCTGCTACATATGGAGGAAATGGACCTATGTTGGGGCGGGTTAAGTGTATTGCAGTCACTTATATGGGGAGATGAGAAGCAAAAGGGTGTGCCAACTACTGCATTGTAAACCATCAATCTCCCAATAAAGGGGGGGGAGGGAGAGAGAGAGAGAGAGAGAGAGGTGACTTGGAAGGTCCAGAGGGAGAGTGAAGGATTTGAATACTGGGAGGCCTAGAACTGCATGTACCAGACAGTAGCCTTTCTCTCACCAATCAACCCCCCACCTCACCCTCAGTGTGTGTGTGTGTGTGTGTCTTCATCCTAGAGCAAATAACTAAATCCTTGGAAAACAAGTTTTGTAGGATGAAAAGGGCCAAACAGAGCAAGCTCAGTTGATAAAGCAGATGTAGACCCAGTTCAGCTGAAAATCCAGCAAGTCCTGAATCTCAGAGCAAATTCCCTCTGGTGTGAATTTAGGGAAGGGGGGAGGGGTTGGGAGGGATATCTCCTACTTGAAAGGGAATTCCATTTTTCAAAGGTCCATCCCGCCCCTTCTCTTCTTATTTTTAAAAATATAAATTAGAAGTCAAATCATCACCCAAGGAAGCAGCAGGTAGTCTACACAGGAAGTGAAATATTTCCTACACTTTTCTGTCACCACATTAAGGAATTCATTTGAGGTAGTGAAAATTTAAGTACTCAGTTCATCTATGTGTTACTCAAATATCTGCTTTAAAAAAAATGAGGGGGAGAAATGGGGTTTGGACTATATCTACATCTCCCTTTCCTTCAGTCCAAAATCTGGGAGACATCTTGCTTCGGAGTCTGATTTTCAAACATACACCCAGAAAATGCAAACATGCCCTCCACTTTTGATCTCTTATCTAGGGACACACCAGGTTCTCTTAAAGGAACTTGCAAAGCTGAGTCCCCAGTGTTTATTGTGTTAAGTGGGGTACATTGTTTGGTGTTTAGCCATGAAGTGCACTGAAGTCATACCGAGTGGTGATGTCCTCTCAGAGACACCACTGTTCCCAAGCTGTCAAAACTGAGGGTCACCAAAATCATAGTAAATGATATACCAGCTCAGTATTTAGTCAGACAAGTATTTACATAGCACTGTCACCCCAGGTAGAAACATCTGTATAAGAATATCTCAGTCCTGGGAGTCAGGCGGTAGCACAGCGGGTTAAACGCAGGTGGCAGGTGGCACAAAGCACAAGGACCATCATAAAGGATCCCAGTTTGAGCCCCCAGCTCCCCACCTGCAGGGGAGTTGCTCCACAAGTGGTGAAGCAGGTCTGCGGGTGTCTATCTTTCTCTCCCCCTCTCTGTCTTCCGCTCCTCTCTCCACTTCTCTCTGTCCTATCCAACAACAAGGACATCAATTATAACTACAACAATAAAAACAACAAGGGCAACAAAATGGAAGAAATAAACAAATATTAAAAAATCTTTAAAAAAAAGAATATCTCAGTCCTCACATGATTTTAGTTAGGTAATATTATTAGGGATATTAGTTATACCCTCCCCTCATGCAACTATCTCCCACACCTCACCTACTCCTACCATTTCTGTTAGAAAAATAGATCTGGGCTCAGGGAGGTGGTTCAGCTGTAGAGTGTGTGTCTCACATGCGTGTGGCCCTGGGTTCGATTTCCAGCAATAGAGCCAATGGGAGTGGGCTCTAGGAGGTTGTGGAGCACTTACTGTCTCACTTTGCCTCAAAAAAAAAAAATGATCAGAAAGTTGATACAGCCTACCTCAAATGTATGAAGTTCAATAGAACACACACACACACACATGATCAAAAGGCCTTCACATCATGTGTAACTAGTGTCAGTCTAGGTTGATTATTGTCAGAATTTTCTTCTCTTTTCTTTGGGTGGTGGCATGAAGGGAAGAAAGAAGCAAATACTATCACAGTGTCTTTATTTCTATGGTATTTTTCTCTACAGTATCCTCAAAGACTGATCTGTCTTTCAACCAGTATAATCTTCTCCCATCTAAGAGTTATAGCGACAGGCCAGCTGTGACTTTCTAAGCAATTAAGCTTTGAAGCCTTTTAAGTCACTGATTCACCTCCCCTCTAACTGCTGCAGCAACTTTTTCTACGAGAGATCCTGAACCTGATGCTTTCTTTTCATTGTGCCCTTTCTTCTTTCTTTAGGGTTGAGTAAGTCCAGATTGATAGAGCAAAGATAACACAGCATTTGCAAACCCTTTTCATTCTCACAGTGAATTAAGTCATAGGACTCCGTTCCTTCTTGTCACCAATTTTCCCACCCATGGCAAACGAATGAATGGATGAATAAATGAATGAATCATTCCATTCAGTAAGAAAGTTTGTGTGTGTGTGTGTGTGTGTGTGTCACTGTTTTTAAATAGGAACAGGAATATAGAACACCTTCTAACAATTAAAGATGAGTTTGGTGATATGCTTCTTAGAATTATAAAAATTTAAGCTGGGAGTCGGGCTGTAGCGCAGCGGGTTAAGCGCAGGTGGCGCAAAGCACAAGGACCAGCATAAGGATCCCGGTTCGAACCCCGGCTCCCCACCTGCAGGGGAGTCGCTTCACAGGCAGTGAAGCAGGTCTGCAGGTGTCTATCTTTCTCTCCTCCTCTCTGTCTTCCCCTCCTCTCTCCATTTCTCTCTGTCCTATCCAACAATGACAACAACAATAATAACTACAACAATAAAAAAACAACAAGGGCAACAAAAGGGAATAAATAAATAAAATAAATATTAAAAAAAAATTTAAGCTGCAGGGCTGGGGAGCCCGAATAATGGTTAAGCCAAAGACCTTCATACCTGAGGTTTCAAGATCCCAGGTTTGATCCAGAGCACCACCGTAAACCAGAGCAGAGCAGTGCTCTGGTATGTATGTATGCATTCGTCTAACTATATATCTTCTATATTTCCCTCTGTATCTCTCTCATTAAAACAAATGAATAAATATTTTAAAAGAAATTTTAAACAGGAGTTGGTCTCTTGAGAGTTATCTAATAAAATTGATCAACCAATATCCATAAAGAGATAACTTATGAGAGTTGAATATACAAAGTACATTAAAATCTTTAGTTGTAAGTGAGTCCTTTTGCCTTAGTGCATAGTCTCATTTATTCTCAGTGTCCTCATTTCTTCATCTCCAATGCTGCAAAAATTTACAAATTTTTAAATTTATAAGCAGGGGCAAGGGATAGATCTGTTACCTTGGAGAAAGACTTTCTTCTTGCTCCTGTTTAGATTTCAGATCCCTTATCCCATCAAGTCTCCAACCTAAGATCCTCTTTTACACTGAGAACATGGGGGGGGGGAGAGAGAGAGAGAGAGAATGTGTGTGTGTTGGCATGCAATGTCAAGCAAAGGTCTGGTCTGATGAGGCCACTATATCTGGGAATCCAAGGGAACCCCCCTCAGACCACTCTTCTCATAGACTCTGTTCTACTGGCTGCCTCTATTTCCTGGACTTATCTCCCTGAGCAGATTTCCAACTCTGTGTCTCTCTTTTAATTTCCAGGAGCACAATCTAGGTTTGCAGCCTGCCCAAGGTTACAAGAGGGCACGGATAATGAGAGATAAGGAGAGTGACACCTTGTTGGTTACCCTTCAAAATCTGAAATGACTTGTTAGAAGAACAAAAAGCAACTTCCTTTCTCCCCCATCATGAAAAACGTAGAGTAGAAAATCCACAGAAGAGGCTAAAACTCCAGTGCAACTTTGACTTCATTTGGATTAGAAAGAGTCCCAAAGACAGCAACAGCACTCTGCACACCAGACCACCCATGGCCAAAAGAACTGTAGATAGGCAATGAGTAGACAGTAGTCATCATAGCAGGCTCTAGAAGAATCAGGTGTAATGAGTCAACACTGTCAACCTCTTCCTATTAGTTTGGAGAAATCAAAATCATGGCAAAATAATATGAACGATCATTTCATTTTGTTTGAGCTACCATAATAAAATTCATACACACACACACATACCATCTGAGCAAACAACAGAATGTTACTGTCTCACAGTGCTGGACACTAGTCTAAGATCAAGGTGTCAGCATGTTTGTTTCTTCTGATGTCTTTCTCCTTGCTTTGCAGTCAGCCACCTTCTTGCTGGGCCTCTCACAGTCTGTGTTCCCACATTTTTATGCTCCCCACTTCTTATTATAAGGGTGTCAGCCATATTAAACTAGGGTTTACCCATTTACTTTACTTGCCTCTCAAAAGTCCCTAGCTCCAAATACAGCCACATTAGGAAATGTTAAGGAGCACGATTTTAACATACAAATTTTACAAGGTAATTTTATGTATTTATCTTATAAGAGAAGGAGAGAGAGAGAGAGAGAGAGAGAACAAGAATACACCAGAGTGTTACTGTGGCCTATGCAATGGATGCTAAAGCGTTAAGGGGATGGGGGTGGGGGGCTCACACATGCATGTTCAGTGCTCTGCTCTCAAGCCATCTTCCCTGCCACTTAACATCATGATTCTAAGGGGGGGCAAGTCTGTCCATAACACCAGTTATCAAGAGAACCAAGATGGGAGCCCGAAGTTTCTAGAACATTGATTTCCTTTACTTTACACTGCTTTTCAACAATCTCACAGAGTTAGAGCACTCTCTCACTGCAGACCACCTTATTATGATTTCACCATAGCCTTCTCAATTGCCAAAGAGGGAAACTGAGTCCTCAGTGTCTCACTTCGAATCACAGAATGCATGCCCAGAGTGCCCCCACCCAGTTATCTGCCTCTGTTCACTTACAGGGAGTCCTTCTTGAATTCAGTCTCTTACTCTCCTAAACTTCACACCAGACAGGCTGAGGCTGGAGCAAGCAGGCCCCTGCCCAGCCTCCTTGGGAAAGAGTTGGAGGGATAAGCTTGTTTTAAGTGTTTCTCCCCCACCCTTCTCTTCTCATGGCAAGCCTCTTTATGACAGCTGTTACCAATTTCAGCAATTTTCTTCTGGCAAATTGAAGGCTCCAGGTGACAAAGAGAGTGAACACTATCCTCCTGGAAAATGGGATGGTCTGGCTTCTGTTTCCATCTGATCCCTGCTCCCAAACTGGGAGGTTGGGGGAATGGACAATATTTTCTTGGTGGCATCCCCAGCTTGAACTCCCTCTCCCTCTCCTTCACCCTCTCCCTCTTCCCCTGTGCTTCCTGATCCAAAAGTCTATCTGAAAGGAACCCTAGATTTCATTTTTTTTTTCTGGTACAACTCCTGGAATGAGTATCCATTCTGGCTCTTGAAATTATCAAAAGAATAGGAAATAGCAAAGTACACAACATACACACACACACACACACACACACCCCTTCAAAGAGTTTGGTGTAAAACTTGGAGACTAGCTACCTACCTTCACTGGATGACCACACCCAGGGTGCTTTGGGAAGAGAGATGGCCTCAGTGTCCTTGGTCAAATGATTTATGTAAAAAAAATAAAGTCAACACCCAAGCACTGATTTCATAAGGCTCTGCAAAACAGAAAATGAATGCTTATCACTCAGGTGAAAGCCTGTCCTTTTTCTCCTTAACAAGTGAGGGTCTTGATTTATTTATCTTATAGTCCCTCTTACAGTTGCTAGTCAGAAAGGAGGGATACTGTTAAATTGTTTCTCTTGGA
The DNA here is from genome assembly GCF_950295315.1 of Erinaceus europaeus. NCBI lineage: Eukaryota > Metazoa > Chordata > Mammalia > Eulipotyphla > Erinaceidae > Erinaceus > Erinaceus europaeus. The sequence goes on from NC_080181.1 coordinate 27,446,548, forward strand.
TTTCAATTTCAGTATATCCATCTGGTATTCAGGCATGAAAGAAGCAACCTCAACTCCTGAAATCAGGGAACTTCCAATCAAATAAAGGGAGTCCAATCTTAGATTGACATGTCCATCAATAAGGATGAAATTGTTGTGGAAATAAAGAAGGGAACGTTTAAAATCTAAAGGAAGATACTCAAGTGTTCTCTTAGAAATCCCTTTCAGAAAAGAAAAGGGAAGAAAGGCAGGTAGGCAGGAAGGAATGGAGGAAGGAAGAGGACAGGAGGGAAATGGAAAAGAAAATAAAAGAAGACAGTGATGTATGTCTGTTATTTCTCAATAAAACCCAAGAAAGGGTTTAAATGGAAAGAATAAAGATGGAAGAACTTTGTTTGGGTGGTGAAATTCTAGAAAATTTATCTAGTTCTCTAGTTCTCACCTCCTGTAATACATCCAAAATCATCATTTTCAAATCACCAACATCCCTTAAAAAAAAAAAGTCTGTGTTTAAAATGCATGAAATATGTGTAGGACGTATTATCTGATGTAGGAGCACCTTCTGGTTTTCTTGTGGCTGTTTGGACTGGCATGTTCCCTTCTTTTGAGGGGCAAGACAATCTCTCCAAGAATCCCAAGAACAAAATCAGGGGGGCTATGGTTTGGACTCCAGCCCCCTCCCCTCCTCAGCCTGGCTTTGTTTTCCTAAGCAATGGTCAGGAATGTCTGGGGCGGGGGCTGTATGGCCGTCAGCAGAGCCCAGGCAGCTCCAGTCACGGTCCTCAGGCTGGCCTTTCACCTCATAGCTCTCCTGGCTGCTCTTATTAAGCAGCAAAATGTTTCAATATGTGGAGCTTTGGGGGAGGGACGAAAAGAAAAATCGGGATATTGTTGAGAAGGAAATAATGAATAACCCTGCCGCCAGCCCTCCTACCCCCCACGTGGGGAGATGTGGGTGATAAGTGTGCTTTCTCCCGAAATGGAATCCCAGCAATTGCCTTTTTGGTCAGAAAAACGTCCACAGCCAGCTGGGGGGTTTGCAGGGTGGAGAGGAGAGATGGAGTAGAAGGAGCAGGTACTAACTTTTTTACAGCATCGAGCACCAAAGCAGTCCGGGAAATGGAGAGACCCCTCTGGAAGACAGAGGAGGGGGGATAGTTCAAGAAACTTGAGAGCAAATCTCAGAGCTGCCCCCAAGTTACTGTTATCTGTTTGTCTTGCTATATATAAACGGACACCTTTCCTTTTCTACTCCTACCTGTCACCTCTACCTCAAGTTCATTGTTCTGGTCCCAGAGGTAGGTCCTGAACTGGGAAACTCCCTTGACTGGTGACCCAGGAGAGGTGAGGGAAAGACAAGGTCGAAGACCACGCCCAGCCTAGGAGGGAGCTCAGCCACCACCAATGGTCAGCACTGCTTTGGACTTGGTGGCTCTGGGACAGGCACGCTGTGTGTGACCAGGGACGGGAGAACTCGGAGCCACATTCAAGGCCAGGTCTTCAAATGACCATGAGGACCATTTAGACCAGCACTAGACATTCAACAAAGCACACATGTAAAGATTCCAGAACAAGTCCAGATCAAGTATGTTTTCAATCTGTATGTTAAAATATTTTAAATGTATATAAGCTGTGCTTTAAAATGAAATCCCTATTCGAGGGTTATTTCTCTGACATTTGCGATCCCCTTGGCCATCACAGATGCTACCTAGAAAATTTGCCTTACAAGGTATATTTCTGCAGAAGACCATGTAAAAGGAAGGTGAAAACTTTAAGCAGGAAGGCTTAAGGGCTTAACAAATCAAGGAGGACTCCACATATGGAAGTCTAAGGAACAATTATTTGCAAGGTAATAGTTTGAAACCAAGTAATCAGTATACAGATGGCCTGATCTGCTGGCCCTGTTTGGGTGGTATCTTTGCCTTTCTCTGTGTGCGGTTTCCAGAGTTCCTTGGCATTTCCTAGTAACACTCTTGAGCTTTCTGGAAAAACGACTGGGCGAGGGGAGGAGGATGGGGATGGGATGGGGGGGCTGATGGGTGGCTGTCTATTAGAACAATTCATCAGACAGCAGTTGAAATATTGATAAGAAAACGGAAATCAAATTAAAAAGACGGGAAAAGCCAGAGGAAAGGGGAGTGGAGACTGGGTGAGAGAGCACTGGAGAGAGGTAGCAGAGAGGAAAGCTGTGCAAGACACAGGGACAGACTGGGCTCCTGCAGCGCTCCCCCCCAACACAACACAACCCAGGATGTGCAGGGGCTGAGGCCCCCAGTCTGGACTGTCTAGAGAGGCAAATTGGAACTCCCAGAAGGCAGTGGGTTTAATTCCACACTGCCAAACTTGGGGACTCCGGGCACAAAGAATTCACCTCAAGAGCACAAAACACCCTGGAGTTGGCCAGAGATCCACTTCTATCGGCTTAAGAAAGGGTGTCCAAGGTGAGCTCTTCTGTGTGGTTTCTTGGGGGCTGAGGCAGAGTGGGGGTGTCCCCTCTGCCCCTACTTGTTTGGGAGTGTAAGAGGGAGTGGACAGCTTTCTGGATATCTTTCTCACTGGGGGCGGGTGAGGGGAGTTTGTTTTCTCAAAATTTCTCGTTGTCTCAACTTCTTCTTGCAAGCTTTTCTCTGACTGGAAAAAAAAAAAAAGGAGCTATTTTGGGGCAACAGCAGGGCAGAGTGAGGACAGTGAATGGGAATCTAGGAGCCCCAGCTGGCAGAAAGTTCCTTCCTACCTTGTCCCTGAACTCTTGTGGCTCCAGGAGCCAAAAAAGCTGGAATTTGTTAGTAGGAGAAAAATGCTTTATCAGAAACACATTGGCTGCCGGAGAAGCTGCGAGTTGCCACGTTCAGGACGGCTTAAGAGAGGGAAGGAGGGAAGAGCAAAGGGCCGGCAGCCAGGCTTTGAGAGACTCCCTCCCGCAGAGACACCTGGCAAGTTGGGGGCGGGTTTGCACCCTCCGGCCCCCAAATTCAGACACATCTCCTGTGCCTCCTCAAATCCAGGCCGTGGAAGAAAAAAAAAAAAAACCCACCCTGTTTGCTTTTAAAAAGGGGGTGGGCTGTTGTGGGAAAGGTACCTCCACAGACCTCGGAGCCATGAGCCAGTCCTGTTGAGCAGTCGCTAAGCAAAACGCGACTGGACGTGAGGAGACTGGGGAGCAGGGCCAGACTCTGGAGGTCAGCGCCGGTCTCACGTGAATATACGTAAATTTCTTCCCTGAGGGCCTCCAGGTGCCTGGGTGGGGTAATTTACCTCTTCTGTGACCCCATCTCACCTCAGGTCAGAATGACCTCTGTAAACTTTTGGTGTGAAACTGCAACAGCCCCCCCCCCCCAACACACACACACAATCTCTGATTTTTTCCAGTCAGCTCGCAGTCTTTCCAGTCCCCCGAGCCTGAAGCCTGAAAGACGCGGGGGTAGGTGGGACCCCAGTACCTGACCGCTGGGTCCCTCTCTCTGATCCAGGCAGGCCGCAGTTTCCCCACTCGCCCTTCCTTTGCACCCCTTTTCCCCAAGAGTCCCCGCGCTCTCCCGCCTTGCTCCTCTTGGGAGTGACAACTGTGTCTCCCACCCAGATTGGTTCTTGGACCTTCTCGAACCTCTCTCGCGACCCAGGATGTTTCAGACCGTCCCGGACACTTCGTCTTACGTCAAGGTAAGACCTGGCAGCGTCTTTACACAGGTAATGACCCACCCCCCCCCCCAGCTCCCCGGGGCTCTGGGGTTCCTTTCCCCTCTCCTCCCGGCCCTCACCAGACACCCGGACCCGCAGGCACTAGAGGCCCTTGAGGCGGTGTCCTCAGGGCGCGGGGGGCTGCGCCGAGGGCTCCCCGAGTGCCGGGCTGTGTGGCCCAGTGTGCACGGCGTCTGGGGGCGTGTGCGGGCTGGAGTGTAGACGCCCGGCATTTCTCTCACCAGCTTCACAGCCCGCACAGTCTTGGGACGGACACACACACACACACACACACACACACACACACACACACACACACACACACACACACACACACACACACACACACACAGCAAATTGTTATATTTGACAGCACTAGGAAGGTGCTTCCCTCCACCGTCCCCCCCCCACCCCCCTTTTCCACAACAGTTCCCAAGAATGTAAACAAAGCAGGGCCGGGACATCTGGGTTACACGTTTAACGAAAACCCGCCCGCGGGGCGGGGTCCGGAGAGCGCGGGGCCGCCCTGCCCGAGGAGGGGGGAGCAGTGACCGCGAGGCCTCCGGAGAGACCTTCAGGGTAGCGGTCCGGCATGCGGGTGGGGGCTGCCTCACCCTTTTCCAGCTGGGAGGAGGGAGGACCTGCTGCGGTCTTTCAGAACAACTTCCCCCCCTTTCAGGTCCCGGCTCTGCCCTCCCCTTCTCCAAACTCCGCCCGGAGGTGGCGGGGGGGGGGGGGGGTGCGCTCCCAGCCTTACCTGCCCGTCCCAACCGGCTCCACTCTAGGCTGCACCACCTCTAACGAGCCCAACGCTGCAACTATTTCTCTCTCTTTTAAAATACATTTATTTATTTATTTATTTATTTGCTTGTTTGTTATTGGATAGAGACAGATAAATTGAGAGGGTGGGGGAGATAGTGAGGGAGACAGAGAGATACCTGCAGCCCTGCTTCACCACTCATGAGGCTTTTCCCCTTGCAGGTGGGGACTAGGGTCTTGAACCCAGGTCCTTGCGCACTGTAATGTGTATGCTTAACCAGGTGCGCCATTTCCTGCTCCCCAATTATTTCTCTAAAGGGGAAGGTTTGATAACATCTTTCTGCCTCTCCCCTCTACCCCCAGCTGAAGGAGTCTTATTTTTAGCCCTTTTTAAACTAAATTAGATATTTTGGACTGAGGTTTGGGGATGGAGGACAGGGTCCTTGAAGGCTTGCCTGGGAAGGGATGTTCAATCCAGTGCTGAATGAATGAAGTAGAACTGAAGCAATGCATTTGTATGCCCCTGAGTGGAGGAGTGGGTGGATGGTTTCCTAGAGGTGCTGCTGGCACAAAAGAGTTCCCTGGGCTGGAGGTTGGATGTTATAACCCATTCCACACCTAGCTCTCCCCTTACTTAGCCTCCACTTGGACCAAAGGTGGGGAGGAAGCTGCAACCCACCCCCACTTCCCATGGCAGCCAAAACCCCACAATGACAAAGAGGAGAGGGGTTATGGGTGCCCAGGAGCCTGGGTCCTGCTAGGAGTCAGCAGGAAAGCAAAGTGGCCCAAGGAGGTGCAGTGCCCATGCTGGGAGGTGAGTGAGGCGGCAGCCTGCCCAAGGATCTGCTCACCTCTGGAGCTCTTTTCAAGGAAAGGAAAAAAAAAAAAAAAGGAGGGGGGAATTTTTTCAGCAGCCACAAAGTTTGTATTGTTGCACAAAGGGGTTCATTGACGGTGGGGAAAGGTCTGCATGGCAGGGACAATCTTGGGTCTGTTCCGCTCCATGGAGCACTTGCCAGAGGGGCACAAACAGTTCTCCCACTGCCAAGCTGCTGCCATGGCATGAGCATGCGGCTCCAAGGCTGTTGACAAACACCCCAGGAACCAGCAGCCCAGCTGGACCTGGAGGAGCCAACCAAAGTTTCTCATTCCACAGAGACTGCAACCTGGGCACTGAGAAGCCACAGAGAGCTGGGAAGGACCTAAGCAGAGTGGCAAAGGGGGACAGGGAACAGGAGACTCCCAGCAGGAGCATCCTGGTGGCAGCATTAGCATAGCCTTGACCTTTGCCTGTCCTTGCTCTGAGCATCCCTTGTGCTTAACTAGGTTCACACTCACAGCAGCCTGAGGAGCCGGTTCATTTTGTAGATGAGGAACAGGGTAGCTTGTTGTTGTTGTTGTTGGTGGTGGTGGTGGTGGTGGTGGGGGTGTGGGGGTGGGGGGCGTGGCTTGATTTAACATAGCTTATGAGGGACTGGAGTGAAGATACAAATGCTAAGGGCCAGAATGTTGTGACCAGACAGAAAAACAGTTTGTCCTTTACCCAGACCCTTTGAGGTAGGTCCCTTTGTAACTGTCAAGGAAGTTGATGAAGGCAGAGAGGTCAAGGTCACAGAGCTGGTTAGCAAAGAACTAATATCCAAACCTAGGACAGTCTTTCCCTTCCAGGACGTTGCACTAGCCCATTTAGTGTGGAGGGAGTCCCCATGGAGTAACCCAGACTACAGAAGTGCTCAGGCCAGCAGGGTGCAAAATGCTAGTCAATCCCAGTGAGAAGCTAGTGTTGCCTCCAAAGGTCACTCCCCACTCCTGGTCGGTCTCTCTCTCTCTCTCTCTCTCTCTCTCTCTCTCTCGTGTGTGTGTGTGTGTGTGTGTGTGTGTGTGTGTGTGTGTTCCCCAGGATCCTTGCTCTCTTTCTGCTCTGCCAACCAGTCTGGGGGGTTCAGCCTAGATTTTGTGGAAGTGGATAGAACACTCTCCCACCCAAGGAAAGATCTGTCCCCCCAGAATATCCACAGCGACTGGGCCCAGGGGCAGCATCTGGCAGGCAGCTCCTGAGGCGGCATTTCAAGGACCCAGATCTGAGCTTAGCCATCAGTGCTGTAGGGGGAGGACGGGGTGGGAGGGTGGTGGCTGCGAGTCCTGGCGGAGGGAGTCTGGAGAGCCTGAAATCCCTCTCCCACCACCGCCCCCAGGCCCCTTCCCCCGCACAGGCGCTGCTGACTCGGGGCTGGGACCCTGGCACCTGGCGGGGCCCCACCTCTGTCAGTCTGCGCCCTCCGGTCAGCCTCCGGCTCCCTGAGGGTTTCATCGTCGACGCCGCAAGGTCTGGGGACCCGGCTGGGAGCGGAGGAGGAGGGTGGTGGGGGGGATCAGAGGCCCTCCCCCTCCCCCAGCCTGCGGACCCCCGGCCCTCCAGCCGCCGAGGGCCTCCCACGTCGCGTTTTGAACCCGTTTGGCTCTCAGGCAAGAAGGAGCGCGGGGAGCGGGCAGGGCGAGCGAAGGGCTCTAAATCTTCCTGTGAGCAGGGAGCAGACGGAGCCCGGGCAGCAAATTCAAAGCAGGCGCGCCTGCAGAGCCCTCCTGCCCGACGGGCCCGGCATCCATGCGCATCCAGGGGCGGCGCGGACTGCCTTGTTTGGCTAAGGTCAGACGAGACCTGAGTCCTCCAATAAAAATAAATCTCAAATTAATTATGGCCTCGAGCAAGGGGCCAGACACTTGAAGCTGCAGTTGTGCAGTCTGGAGTTTTGGAGCTAGATCGTCCACCCCTCCCTGCGGTGCCCCTGCCCTCTCCTCTCCCTCCTGCTGCCCCCCTACTTGCCAGCTCCAAAGCGCTGGACGGGAGGGGAGGCGGCAAGGAGAGGGGGCCAGAGGCGTCCTGCTAGGCCTAGCATCTTTCGGGGTTTCAAGTGGCAGAGCCTTCCCGGGGGCCGGAGGCATCCTAGGGTGGCAGCTCCGGTTGTTGCGTGTCCCCCCACCACACAGACACACACACATAGACACATACACACACACACAGACACACAGACACACACACACAGACACACACACACACACACACACACACACACATACTCCCCGCCTCCACCTCGGGCTGGGACTGAAGCCGCCTGGGAAGCCGCGTCTGGAAAGTCTTGGCCGGGTCAAAAGGGCTGACATTGAGCGAGCCAAGACACGTTTCACCCCGCCGCCACGGCTTCCCTCCCCGGGGGAAGCGGGACTTCCGCATCTTGGAAAATGCTGTCAAGTGCGGATAGTGCGAGGCTGGATACCCCGGGTGAGCAGCTCCTAACCCGAGTGTGTCCGCGGTGGAGCGCGCTCTGCAAGGGACTAGAGTGGAGGGGCAGCGGGGGTCTGGGTGCCCGGGCTCCACTTCTGTCTCTCTTGGTCGTGAGCTGCCCTCTGGGCTTGAAAATCAACCGAGGACTGATGGCCTGGACACTCAGGGTACCTCACAGGCCTTCCTCAGCTCCTGGGCACCAGCCCTACCCAGTGTGGGCAAGAGAGAAGCAGGACAGTAAGTGGTGCAGGAGGGAGGGTGTGAGCCAGTGCGTGGGCCAGCAGACCAGTCTCCAGGCCAGCAGACCAGTTCCCAGCCAGGCCCAGGGGAGAGAGAGAGCAGATTGGGGAGAAGGGATGGGTGTTGGAGAGGAGGAGGAAAAGGGGTGCACCCAGTGCGAAAGGGAAAGGGGAGGAGACGGGGAAGCCCCCACCCATTTCCCTTCCCCAGTGGAAGACATTTTTCATTTGTGGAGGACTTCACCGCAGGCTTTGCCATCAATTTGTCTCAATGCAAACATTCAAAATATTCTCTCTGGCTGCTCGTGAAAACAGCTCAGGCTGCCAGGATCAAACCATCTTTCCAGATGTCTGGTGGTAACCACATTAAACAGGGCAGACTTGTTTACTGTTGTGTTTGGTTAGGGCTCTCCCCCCCCCCCCCCAGTTTGGGACTTAAAAAAGAAACAGCAGTGGAGCATCAGCCCCATAGTTACATAAGTAGGGACAGAGTCACCCACCAGTCTCCTGACCCAGAACAGAGACTAACTAGTCCCCTAGACTTGGGGGGGGGGGAACTCTATCTTTTTTCTGGGTGCAGAACCTTGTGAATGGACAGAAGTTGGCTAATAGCAAAAGGCGTGGCCTCAGTGACAGTTATGCTTGTGCCACCCCCTCCATTTTAGCAATTATGAAATTGCTGTGACTTTGGTTTTAGGGGCAGGAACAGAAAGTGCTCTTGAGTTCTGCACTTCAAACAGGAGGGCCCATCTTTATTTTAATCAAGTCCCTTGTTGAGTACCCCCCAGTGGGCAAGGCTGCTCCTGCTGACAAGTTTTGGGGTACAAGTGGTATGGGGGTGAGTGTACTGAAAATCCGTCATTTGCCTAGGGAAGCCTGTGGAGAAAAACTAGTCAAGGATTTTATTTTATTTTATCTGCTACTAAGTTATCTTCTTAAGCACTAAGGGGGTCTGTAGAAAGGGGAGCAAGTCAGCTGATGGGGGTGATGTAGGATGGCCTTGGTGTTTTGCCAACAGTAGAAATTGGGCCTTAGAGTGGACTTAGGGGTCCTTTCTGCCTGGGCTAGGGTGTGTGTAAGGGTTTCTGGTCCATCCCAGGTAGGAAGCAGCGATCTCCCCTGTACCCCCTACCCCTCCACCCCCAAGCCCTGTTGTCTTTTGAAGGTTGGCTGAGTCTGGGCTGAAAAGGAAACAATTTGGTGTTTGAAAGGATGTAATTCATTCTTCCTTTCCCTTTAACCTCTTTCCTCTCTGGAAAGCATGTGGAAATGCTGCAGGAGAGGCATGAGCCAGCCAGCTGCGGACAGGGAAGGGTTAAGCCCGATTTCTTTTAATTGAACTCCAGAACTGGTGGCCCCAGGCAAAGGGGGGGGGGACTGACCCCGCTAGCGGTAACCAGATGTGGCGGTCCCAAGGGAGCCCTGGAGCAGACCCCTGGATTGAGAAGCAGACAGGAGGTGGGAGGGAGAGGGGGTCTGTCGGCCCCCCCCAACTCCCCCCACTGCACACACACACACACACACACACACACACACACTCTGCCTGCCTACACCGCCACTCCAGGTCTGGTCACATTCAGACCTGTGTCTGTATTCGAACCTCAAATTGGAGCTGAATTGATGAGACTCATTTCGAGTAGGGAGGTGGGGGGAGGAGGGAGGGAGGTGATCGGAGCTCTCCTGGGCTCCATTGCTTTTGAAGAAATAAAGAATAAGTCACTTTTCCCCCCCTCTGCCGCTGTGGACACCCTTTTGATTTTTTCTTCTTTTTTTTATTGACTCGGATCTCCTCTGGATTTTTGGATATACAGTTTTTATATACATATATTTTCCTTTTTCTCCCCGGTGGACTCTTTAATAAAAGTGAAAAAGTCCAAAGCGTGGTCTGCAAAGCGTGGACAAGGTAACCTGTTTTGGAAGCCCGGGAGAAGGGAGTCCGCCAGAGAGCGCCCCGGGAGTCCCCTGGCTGCCTCTGGACCCCAGCCGCCCCTCCTCCCCCAGCGGCTGCTCCGCAGTTGGGCGGGAGCGATCTTTGGGCGTCGGGGGGAGGCCGGCCTGTGGGCTGGGTGGGAGTGATGGTCTGGAGCCGGGACCCCCGGGGCTCACCCTGGGAGAAGTCTCGGGGTTGCGTGCTGCGCTCTGGAGACCCGCGGATCTGCGTGGAGGGCACGTCCACCCGTCGTGTAGGTTTCTTGGGGGTTCTAGCCCGGGAGTGCGGGTCCAGGTTCGGGTGCGAAGTCTGACCCTGGAAGGCTCGGGTAGGTGGCCACTGTGGCGGGCGCCGGGAGCTTTGGGTCGGGGCATCTCTAAGCTGCAGATGCACTCGGGCTGCGGGCTGGTCGGGAACTGCTCAGGGTCTGCGCTGCAGCGAGGGGGAACCGCTTGCCAGCCCGGGACCCGGTGGAAACACTCCCTCCCATTGCATGGGTTTTTCAGTAGCTACTTTGCTTCGGTCTAATAGCTAACTCTTCGAGGCAGTCCGCTGCAGGTCATCCCTAGCTGGAGTGAGCGCTCCCACCTCCTCCTGTCCCCCCCCCCCAAAAAAAAAGTTTGACTTCGGCCTGGAAAAGGCATTAATGAACGTATCTGTGGGAAGAAACGGAAAGTGAATGAGTCAGGAGGTCCACCTTCGGCCAATGGCCCCAGGAAAAGGAAGGAGGCCAAAGGCATTTGGTTTTCTTTTTTCTTTCTTTTTCTTTTTTTTCAGTTTGGGGGAAGATGTGTTGGGGGCACTGAGCGGGGGTGGGAGACATGCAGACTGCGGGAATCAGGACGAGGGCGTCGGGCGTGGACCCCGGCATTGTTCCCAGCTCGCCCTTATCTCCCAGGAGCAAGTATCCTGTGTGCGAGGCGCACGACAGTCTCTGGGCATCTCAGAGTATATTTATATCCGTGTGTGTGATGCGAAAAGCAGGACCCGTGGAGGGAGGAAGAGGGGGTGTGGGGTGGGAGGGAGGACGAGGGAGAGCAGAGGAGAGAAGAGAGAGGAGAGCGCGAGACAGAGAGAGAGAGAGAGATAGGACTTCCTCCCCGATTCGCAAAGTGAAGTCACTTCCCAAAATTAGCTGAAAAAAAGTTTCATCCGGTTAACTGTCTCTTTTCGCTCCGCTACAACAACAAACGTGCACCGGGGAGCGAGGGCAGGGCGCTCGCTGGGGGCGCGCAGGGAGGGCCCAGGGCGCCGGGGAGGCCGCGCCGGGTGAATCTGACGGGGCTGCAGAAGAGGTCAGGCAGTAACCGGGTCAATGTGTGGAATATTGGGGGGTTCGGCTGCAGACTTGGCCAAATGGACGGGACCATTAAGGTAAGCGAACGGGCAGGGGGCGCGGGGCGGCGGGGCTGGGGTCCCGGAAGACGTGGTCGCTCAACCTTCCTTCCGCACCACTGCTTTGCGCCGGCTCCTCCCGCGCTCGGCCCGGAGCCCCACTCGCTGGTTGGGGGGTAGGTCGAGGGGGGACGCAGGCTTAGCTCCCGGGGAGAGGACGATTCCTCACCCTTTGATCCAAACGGGGGGGGCGTTGGTCCCCTCCCACCACGCTGTCTGCCCGGCTTTGGGCGGTCCGGGGCTGCGGGGGACCTGGGGACCCAGGGCGCGGGGCGAAGGCTGGGGATCAAGCCTCCCCCACACACACCGCTACCCCCCACACCGCCGGCAGGCGCTGGGTCGGTCACTCCTGGGCGCTGTGCGGGAGGCCCGCGTCCTCTCTCCAGAAGCCGGGTGCTGCAGCCGCCGGCATCCCACGTACCCGCCTGGTGGGCCCCGGCCAGTCAAATGGGTTGGCTGCGGGGGGGGACCCGCATCGGGGTGTGACTGAGCGCTCCCGGGGGTCTGTCTGGGCAGGCGCCTACAGATGGGAGCCCCTGTTTACATGTCAGCGCGCGGGTTTCCCTTTCTCTTGCTGCAGCTCTGCGCTCTGGGGCTGCCGGCCTCGCCTCGTCCCGGGCAGGCAGTCGGGGTGCACAGCCTCGCCTCCCGCCCCGCCGTTGCCTCTACCCCGCGCCCAGGAGAGCGCTTGCCCCATCCCCAGGCTTTCCCGGGAGAAAGAGGGTCCCGGGCATGACCCTGCCGCATCTTACCTCCCCACCACCTCCCAACCCACACCTGACACCTGGGACTACATTGTAAAGTGTAGCCAGGGAAGACTGGTGAGGTCTGAGTTTCAAGTCTAATTTCAGGAGGGCTGACCCATTGCTCCCCCTGCAAGGGGAAGTGGGGTCGAGGGCAGAGAGGAGGGACACCCCCTAAAGTGTCTGGCCTTAGAGGAATGAATGAGCTCTGAATTTGCTGTGAGGCGGTCAGTGCAGCTCCAGGCAAGGAGTCTTGTCTGGAAAAACTATTAGACTGGCGAGGTGTGGGCTGGCAGAGCCCGCCATTGTCCAGAACCCAATGGAGTCAGTTCGGCGCTGGGGAGTTAAGGTGTCGGAGAATTAAAGAGATTTTTATCATTTGGGTGGGGTAGTGGTTTTTATTTGCTGTTTTTTTTTTCTCGAAATATGCTGACTTAGGTTAAAAAAAGTCGCCAACTGAAGGAACTTGCAAATCTGCAGATGAGATGAGTGATTGTCACACAGGAGCAGGAACTTCTATGCTTGGCTCCCCAAGTTGTAAGGGTGTGTGGGTGAACAGTGGGTGAGAGGGTTCTACTAGTCAGGGGCGTTGGCCGCTGGTCATTTCATGCCTGTTTGTCATGATTCCTGCCTCGGTGCACATAGTAGTATTTCTGTTTGTCTGGTTTGATATTAAGGTGTTCCACAGTAGAAAACTCCACTCTGGGGGGGGGGGGTGCTTATGGCTTAACAAGAAGGTTCTTCTCTCATCTGGCAGGGTGGTAACATGGTTCCAGGGAAGGCCTGGATGTGGACACACTAAGGAGAAGTGAAGCCATGTCTCCAAGATGTTCAGTCCCCTAAGCACAGGCCCCAAGCAGAGGGAGGAAGCTGTGGTTTGTGTACCCAGGATGTGCTAACCTCTGTAGATGCACACAGGGATTGGCATGGCATGGCATGACAGACAGACCAGACTCAGAGCAGGAGCCTGGTACTCTGCTAGGGATGGAAGTGAAAGTCTTCCTTTTTTGTGTGGGTGGTGGAGTCTGTCAGTTCCTTCAGACTGGCCTGGAGCACCCTTGTCTCTTGCTTTAGCTTATCTGATTGTGAGGAATCACCTGCCTTGCATGACTTTTCAAGTCAACCTCAGTGCCCAGAACTCTGCAGGACTGAGACTCTGCATTTACATTGTGTCACAGTCACTGTTTCCTGTTCATCTGTGACCTCTTGGTCTTGGGGTTCCCAGACCCCAGACCCACAATGCTTTTTACACTGTATATGGATAAGACAGAGGGCATTGACTTCTAGGCTCCACATGAGAATACACAGCACTTTAAGCCTGTTGGAAATGCAAAAACTTTGTAAAAAGAAAAAGGAAGAATGAAAAAGAGAAAGAAACAAAAAGAAACAGTGGGGCAAAATCATCTCCATTGCAGTATTTTTTCAGTCCTCTTTATTTCAAAATATACTATACACATGCTCTTATAAGAATGCCTACTGTGGCTTGGGGGGTGGTACAGTGGACAATGCATCAGACTCTCAATCATGAGCTTCTCATGAGTTCATTCCCTGCACTGCATGTACCAGAGTGATACTCTGCTCTCTCTCTTTCTCATAAATAAATCTTTTTAAAAAAAACAATATTCACTTATATGTTCGCATAGTCCTATAAAGGTAGACATTTCAAAGTACCATAGACCGTATCTAATTTGTAGACACAGGTCCAGAATGTATTCTCCATATTTGGCCTCGAGAAATCATCTTGAAATGATTCTAGGGTGTGATTTTTTTTAAATGTACCTGTATAGTATAAAGAATACCTACATTTTTAAAAAGCTTTGGGGGCACAGCATTCAGGAGATATGCATTCCAGGATGCCAGGGGCATCTGGGTTTCCCTGAAGGTGACCTGACCTGTATTTTGTACACAGTTGGCATAACTCTGTGTGATGACAAAATCTCAGTCACGTTGCTCCTCTTAGAATAAGCCCCTCTGTGTCATGTTCTGTTCTCCTGTCCCCCTCCCCCCCCATTAAAAAAATCTCCTGGCTCTAAGCATTGTGTCAGGAGCAGGAAAGTTTGCAGGAATCACCCCACTCTTCTTTTGCTGCAGATAAGGTAACCTGTGATATTAAACAACACCCCACCTCACCCCTGCTCCCCACAGTGATATTATCAGTGTTGAATAGCACGTGATAGCGGCTGCCGCTCTAAGAAATGACCTGGTTTCACCCCTGCCATCCGAGTTCTAGGCAAACTTCAACTGAGTCTTAATTATTTTACCCATGAGGCCTGATTCAATGCACAAGGTGCCGTCAAAGATGGGGACACAGTCAGAGAAGAGGCAGACAAATTGGAAGAAAGAGAGAAATGGATAGCCAGCTTGGCATTAGGAAGGATGGGTTCACTCTCAGCTCTGCTGCTTAGTCGCTGTGTGCCTTACAGCCATGTACTTAGCTCTCAGAGGCTCAGTTTACTCCTATAAAATGAGGCCAAAGTGCCTCCTCTGTGTGGTTCATCATAAGGATTAAATAACTCATGGTGCCTAAGTAGAATACATATTTGTTGAAGGAGTTTGTGGAGCTTGATTGGTAAAAAATTCAGATCATAGGTCTGGATTTACCACAGTATGTGTTTATTCATTCAGTAAATATCTATCCTGTAGCTCTTATTTTCCAAGGCTCTGCTTTATATGATGAGAGTCAGGAGGGTTCAAGGGCCAGTGTGATGTCTCAGCATTAGAACACAGGACACCCACGCCTGAGATCCCAAAGGTCTCAGGTTTGATACTGCCATATGTCAGATCAGTTCTGGTGTGTCTCTCAATTTCCCTTCCTCTTAACCATAAAATTAAATAATTTACATATTTTGATTTATTTATGAGAGGGATCAAAAGTCTCTTGGCACTTGTACTGTCACGGAGGTGACAGACATAGCAATAAACAAGTCTAGCTCAGGAACAAAATCATGACCCAGGGGATAGAAACTTCTAGAACTGTACCTGCCAGTGTCTTCGGGGAGGATGGGGAGAGTTAAGGCAGGATGGAATGTTTGGAGTGACTGCAGAATCCCAGCAGAGAATCCATGTGTCAGAGAGGCCCAGGAGGGCAGGTTACCCGCTGGCTGAACAGAGTTTGTCACTCATCCCTGAGTGGAATACTGGAAGAAAGCAGCAGTGTGAGGAATTCCAGAGAACAAAGATTTCACTTCTGTCTTCAGCATGGGTTCTGTCAGGCCAGGAGGTGGCTTAGCAAGTAGAATGCATACCTTGCAGGCATGAAGCTCTTGGTTCAGCCCAGTGCTGCCTCAAGAAAAAGGGTAACATCTTCACTTTAAAGGGTGAACCCCGCCCCTTCTTACTACCTTAAAACCTTCCTGTCACTTAGATTTTTGAATTCCAGGCAAGGTAATCAGTTTCTCTGTCCTCATGATCACATAGCATTGCTTCCTTCGCTTTCAAATGGTGAATCCTGTTTTGCTTGTGAATCGTTTCTCCAAAAAGCTTCCTTCCACTTCTGCTGCTAGTCAGACCTAAGTTTGTAGCTTTATCACTTTGGAGTTTACTTATCTATCTCAACTATCTATCTCCCTTTATGGGTGGGGAAACTGAGGCTCAGAGTTGCTTAATGAATTACCTAGGCTCACACAGCTGTTCACTGATAGCCTTAGGGTGAAGACTCAGAGCTTACCCTTAGGCTTGTGATCCTGACTCTGTGTTATGAAGATTTCATGTGGCTCATTACATTACAGCAAGCTAGACGAGTGTGTGTGTGTGTGTGTGTGTGTGTGTGTGTGTGTGTGTGTGTGTGTGTGTGTAAGAGAGAGAGACACAGAGACAGGGAGAGAGAAGCCTTTAAAAGAAAAGTCATGGGAAACCTGGCATTTTGGATTAAAGACACTAATGTTATTCAACAAACATGCAATACTATCATCTCAAATAATTTCCATACCATTAAAAAAAATTCCAGTGACCCATGAGCTTGTGGAGTGCATAAAGTTTTGGACTTTTTCAAGCATTCGGTCCACAGTTTCATTCTCACCATTGCATGTACCAGAATGATGCTCTGGTTCTCTCTCTCTCTCTCATGTGAATGAATGAATAAGTCTTTTAAGAACTGACATTTTCAGATAGGAGTCTTATGTAACTGCTTTCAAAAAGAAACCCTTCTTTTCCTGCTGGGGAGATAGCAATAGCAAGAGTGCAGATGACTTTCATGCCTGAGGCCTTAGAGCCCCAGGTCCAGTCCTTGGCACCCCATATGCCAGGGCTGAGCAGTTTTCTGGTTAAAAAAAAATATATATATATATATATATATATATGTATAATGATGAAGCAATAAATCTTCCTTTCCCTGAACACTAATATGTCTGCATTGCCAGGAGACAACAGAAAACTTAGGATTTTACATAAATACCCTATAGGGCTCTTTATAAACCCGTGATAGGTGGGCAGAATTTCTATTTCATATCTGTCAAGAATTGAATACTTGATAATTGTAATGAAATATCTTTAGACTATATCCTAGGACCATACCTTCCAGATTGTGTAGTGTGTAGCCTTTAAATGACAACTGCATTAAATAAGACATAGGACTTGATGTCACCTTCCATTTATGTCAACCAGTGAACTTGGCATTGGCTTTAAAAGTTGTTGATTAAAACCAAGCCTATTTTCTAGAAATGTGACATTAATCTAATGCTAGTAATGAGTTACCCTGCCTCACCCCCCAAATGGGAAAAATGTCAAAGATAATGAGCCATCAGGAAGAACTTCACATAGACTAAGGTCTTTATCTTACTGAGAAATATTCTCAGGTTTTATGTCAATTGCTCAGGCAGTTGAGAAAGTCCTCGTCTTCCCTGGGAGAAGTCTCATTTGCTCTGAAGTTTGGAAAACAGATTTTCAGATTAGAAACTAACTCTCTGGGATTGGAGTGGGAAAATGTACTATTTTTATTATTTTTAGCAACCAGCTACATTAAGTGGACACAGAATGATATTTTTTGCTTTCCTTTGCTTTATATAACAAGACATTTTTTTGTGGCCTGTACTTTATATAAACAGTCTTTATACAAGTGTGCCTTTTACTTTTTTACTTTTTGTTTTGGGACAAGTGAAGAAGGCCAAAGGGCACTAAACAGTGCACACTCTCACACAAATACATAAAATCATCAATCAGCTTGAGTAGATTTTTTTTTTTGGTCTGGTTTGGTTTTAATAATCTTAAAGTTGTGCAGGTGTCTTTTCCTCTGTAGGAGACTCCTCCCTCTTTCATTTTCTGTTGCTTGAGTGATTTTTTTTTTTATCTACTGTGTTCATCCCATTCATGTATTCATTTGTCAGTGAGGTGATATTTCTGAGTGAAGCAGGGTTACTGATTCTCTGATCTCATAAACTTATTACCAGTAGACTCTGTGATTTGAAATATTTCCCCAGAATGGGGTTTGTCTTTCTCCATGCTGTCATCTTTGGATAGGGTCAGTATTTCAGAGATTTGACAGAATTGTATGATAATCTATGGAATAGCTCTGCTAAGAAAAACTATCTGGTCTTATGGGAACCTGTAACTTTGGTCTCACTGGCCAAACATATTAATGCAAGTCAGTAAGTTCTATTGCTGACTGCTATGCAGGGACTAAACTAAGTGACTAAGTGCTCCCAAGGTACATTTCAGGTGGCAAAAGGGCTACTGTCTTGGAGATCAAACAGAAAAAATGTGTGTGTGTGTGTGTGTGTGTGTGTGTGTGTGTGTGTGTGTACAGGGAAATGCAATATTATGCTAAATCCTGAGAGAAAAGAACCATTTTAGAGAAAGTCCTAGTATTACTACTACTATTATTTTTTATAAAGATGATTAACATCTTTCTTTTTTAAATATTTATTTATTCTCTTTGGTTGCCCTTGTTGTTTTATTGTTGTAGTTATTATTGATGTCATTGTTGTTGGATAAGACAGAGAGAAATGGAGAGAGGAGGGGAAGACAGAAAGGGGGAGAGAAAGATAGACACCTGCAGACCTGCTTCACCATCTGTGAAGTGACTCCCCTGCAGGTGGGGAGCCGGGGGCTCGAACCGGGATCCTTAAGCGGTCCTTGCGCTTTGCGCCACGTGCGCTTAACCCGCTGTGCTACCACCCGACTCCCCTACTATTATTATTGTTATTATTTTTTTACCTAGTCCTTTTTATTTGCAAAACACTTTAACAGATACCGTGACACCAGCCCTAAGGGAGCCAATATTGTCACATTTCTACCTGACATATGAGAAATGAATGTTCAGAGGCATTGCCCAAGATGACTACTATAACAGAGCTGAGTTTTGAACCCAGTGATTCCTACAAGAGGATTTTTTTTTTTTTTAATACACACCTGCCACACTGCCTCATGGTAGATCTTGACCTTGGCTTTGAAGGTTGGGTAGGACTTACATGGGAAACTATGTTCCAAGGGCTTTCTAAAAAGTGGAGTACTGGGGTGGGAGGAGGCTTGCAGGGTACATGTGAAGAATAATGAAGGTGGAAAGAATGGATGGAATTTGATAATGTGGTCCTTACATGCTATCACAATGAATTTGGGTCTTATAAAATATATGGAAAGGGAGAATTAAAAAAATGTTAATGGTCTACCTAGCTGTAAATATGTGAGGAGCTGAACGTTTCCTATTTCATTCTGTTCTTCAGAGATGGAGATGAAAGGGGGCTCCATCTGTTATCAGGACCCCCAGAAGAGAGCAGCAGTCAGAACAGATAACAGGAGGGGTCCAGGCAACCAGGCCATGCTATCAGTTATCTTTAAAGAAATCTGTTTATTGAATATTTAGTCCGGGGTGGGAGGAGAAGCTCTGTTTTACCAGAGCTCATTGAAATGTGATTACTATCTTTTTTCTTTTCTACATGTAGCTCTGCTATGTAGTTTTCAGGAGATTTCACCTCAATTGTCCCTTCATCTGGACCATCTCTCCTACATTAGGATTTCAGCCCCCTTTGAAACTGAGCCAGCAGACAGTAATTGAGGAGAAGCTTAAGGTTAGGTAAGGTTTTCTGGAAAATGAGCTATATTTCTATGGGAGTTCAGGTGGGTTTGGTCTATTTTCCTAGGTTGGTTGAGTCCATTAAGTCACGTAGAAATAGTGACATTTAGTGGTCTGGGAGGTGGCACAGTGGATAAAGCATTGGCTTCTCAATCAGTGAGGTCCCAAGTTCAATCCCTGGCAGCATGTGTACCAGAATGATGTCTGGTCCTTTCTCTCCTATTTTTCTCATGAATAAATTATATATATATATATATATATATATATATATATATATATATGAAATAGTGACATTTGATGCAAGCAAGCTAAAACTCTGATCAGATATATATATATATATATGTACATATATATATATCTGATCAGAGTTCTATATATATATAAATAAAACAACAAGGGCAACAAATATATATATATATATTTAACAGAGCACTGATCAGCTTTGGCTTACAGTGGTACAGGGAATTGAACCTGGAACTTCAGAGCCTCAGGCGTGAGAGTCTCTTTGCATAACCATTATGCTGTTGAGGCTTCAAAATGGCTTATCCCTAGAAAAATGAACCAAAGCACTGTCATAATGAGGATATTTTCCTTTGGCTAGAAGAGAGCTCATATGGCCAAGTGTGCATTTTACCAGGTATGAGAACTGGAGTTTGAGCCCTTGGCCAGCACATGGGAGCACTGGCATGAGGGAAGCTTTAGGAGTGGTGGAGCAGCGTCCGTCATAGTGTCTCCTCTCTCTGTGTTTCTTTCCTCCTCTGTCACCCTCTATCTGGAAAGAAAAAAAAAAAGAGTTATCTGGGAGAAGAATCCAAGGAATAACCTTGGGAGAAAATAAAATTTCCCTCTTTTGAAGAACATTGTGCGTGCCGTGTACTTGATGATCAAAACCCCAGGGTGCGCACTGTTTCCAAGTCTCCTCTATAAGAAAGCAGACTTGAGAACTGACCTGCTTTCCCGACAGTGGGGCCCATTTACTCAGGCAGCGCTGTGTGTCCAAGGTCATGAAAGAACGTATGTCACATTTCAGTGCACACATACAAGGGGCCAGAATTACAGGTGTCATGGGAGCTTTAAGCTTGCATTTCTGTACACGTGTGGGTTTCACATGTCTACTGCAATCCAGCATTCCAGTAGCAAAGTTCTCAAGCTTTAATATATGAGTATTTTCTGAGTTTACGTGGGACAGAGTCTGAGAGTGAGTGGTTTTGCAGTATTGTTCACAAGGCTGAAAACACACAGGTTAGCATAAAATTACTCAGCTAGTAAATTGCCCTTAATACTGTGACAATCTATAGAAATGCTGTAGTCAGACTGACATTCTTAGATCTGCACCCCTTTTATCCTTAAGCTTTTATCACTTAATTTATTTATACATTCAACCAAAGTTGAATAATACTTGCCAGGCACCAGGCTCAACAGAATTCCACATAAATGAAAAAGAACAATTTGCCTGTGATATTTATGCCAGGTCTCTAGAGAACAGAGGTTTCTCTGATTTCTAAGTTTAAGCTCTTATTGATGATTATGAGGAAAGCAACACTCACTGGGAGGATCTAGGCATATTTTCCACAAAGAGAGAGCCAGCAGTGATTCCCATTGCCTTTCCACTCAGGGCATTATTGGAAAATCAGGGCTTCAGTCAAAGAAACCCTCTTTTCTCCTTTCCTCAGTTCGATGTCATCTACCTACGTGTTAACTTGGAGGAAAGTATGTCATGAACCAACTGAAAAGATAAATGAGAAACCATAAAGAATAACATCCATGCATAAAACAAAGGGCAAATACTCTCTCGTATAGGTATATTTAAAGTACAATTTATGACTTACAGATTGATAAGAAAAAGAGCACTTAGCAAGAACATTAGGCAAAAATGCTATGAATGGACAATGCTATGAAAAGAAATAAAAATGGCCAGCATATATACAGAAAGAATTACATGCACCTGCAATAAAGAAATTCCAGTGAAATTCTAACATATGTCCTCTGTGGGTATAAAAAAGATTAAAACGGGTTGATAATGCCTCATATTAGAGAGAGTAAAGGTCTTGTGGTCTTCTTGGTGTGATCATTGTGGACAGTAACTTGGGAACATCCAATAAGTTGATAAGTACTTGTACACATTAATTTGATAATAATTTTAATTCTAAAAAGTTATCTTTCAGGCAGGTTCATGCAAATGCCAGCACACAACTTGTTTATTGCAACATTATAAAGGCAACAATTTAAAATAATCTAAACCTCTATTAATAGGGGCCAGGTGGTGATGCATCTGGTTGAGCGCACATATTACAATGCGGAAGGACCCGGTCCAAGCCCCCGGTCCCCACCTGCAGGGGGAAAGCTTCATGAGTGGTGAAGCAGGGCTGCAGGTGTCTCTATGTCTCTCTCCCTCTCTATCACCCCTTTCCCTCTTGATTTCTGGCTGTCTCTATCCAATAAATGCAGATAATAAAAAAAATAAAAAAAACACCTCTATTAATAGGGGACACAATAGACAAGTTGTGGAGGATTCATAGAAGAAAGTATCAGGCAAGGGGCTGGATAGTGATGCACCTGGTTAAGTGCATGCATTACCATGCATGAGGACCCAGGTTCAAGCTTCTAGTCCCCACCTGCAGGGGGAAAGCTTCACGAGTGGTGATGCAGTGCTGCCAGTGTCTCTCTGTCTCTCTCACTCTCTGTTTCCCCCTCTCAATTTCTCTCTGCTCTATGATATAAAAATAAATAAATAAAGTTTAAAAAATATCAGGCAACAATTAAATGTTATAATCAAGTGTACTACATACACCGAGAAAATTCTTCAGGGTATGTTAGTATATGGAAAAAGCGCAAGTTCCAAAATTTATGCCTTATTTCTGCTAAAAAGCAAACACACACCGATACATTGTAATTTTTGTGTACACAATTTCAGGAAGGATATACAACAAGTTCCAGCAGTGGTTGCCTCTGAGGAGTCAGAAGTAGACTTATTTCCCACACTACAAACTTGTGCAGTATTTGATTCTGCCCCACACCCAACCTTCTAGTTTTCTTATTATTCGATCTTTTTAAAAATTTATTTATTGGATAGAGATATCCAGGAATCGAGAGAGATTTCTTGGGGGTTAGTAGAGAGGGAGAGAGACAGAGAGACACCTGGAACACTGCTTCACCATCTGCAAAACTTTCCCCTGCAGGTGGGGACTGGGGCTTGAATTCAGGTCCTTTGCACTATAATATGTGTGCTCAACCAGGTGCACCACCAGGTGACCCCAATATATAACTTTTTCAAATTTAAATTTAAATTTTTTTCTTTTTCCACCAGAGTTATTACTGGGGCTTAGTGTCCATGACTCTACTGCTCTAACGTTGTTTTCTCTCCTCTGCACAAAGGAAGAGAGACAGAGGGAGATAGAGAGAGAGAGAGGATATTTCCCCACTGCTTGTAAAGTTTCCCCCCTGCAGGCACTTCCATGTGGTGACCTGGGGCTTGAACCTGGTTCTGTGTGCATGGGAACATGTGTGCTCTACTGGGTGAACCACCTGCCCAGCTCCTTATTATATGTTTTAAATTATGAGTATATATTGCTTTTGTAAGTTAAAAAAAAACTTCAAAATAAAGGATTCTTGGAAATAGAATGATGAAAAATTTCTCAACCCAAATGTATGGCTCTCAGAAGCTTTTGGATCTAATCTGGAGTAAATATAGATAGAAAGAGTTTCACTCTAGTATTCAGACTCCTAGCTCCACCTATATGCCAGATAAGCTATGAGATCTTAGACAAGTCTTTCACTCTCTCACTATTTATGTAACATGTCCCATGTTAAAAGTTGTCTTGTATATGAAATGAATGTGTGATTCGAAATTCTCTTTTCAGCTTCTGTAGATATAAAAGCCTTAGTCAGGCTTTAGAAAGGGTTTATCTTTGGGGTGTGAGTGTCTGAACCTCCATTAGATCTTTTATCTGCACTCAGATGACGCTTTCACAACCCCTGAGCTGTTTTAGGGTCATGCTGCAGACCAGCTGAAGACAGGGGCTCTTCAGAGTTACTTCATGAAATTTCTGCGAACTAGTATTTTATTCCCAAGTTGACTCCTTTGCAGTAATGCAAGCTAAGAATAACGTCTGACTCTGCTCTTTGGCGGCCTTTATAGTCTTTTCCAAAACTTTGTCTCATTTAAAGCCCCAAATCCATTTGTTCCCAAGCGTCTTTTCCCTGGACTTAAAAAAAAAATCCCTTCTAATTGAAGGGAAATTGGATTTGTCTGGTTTTAATTCATTTACACTTGACTCTTTAGGAAAAACAACAACAACAATATTTTGATGTCCAAGAAGAATTTTAGCCCCTTAATAAGTTTTTTTGGAAGGTTGTTTTCTTCTTCTTAAAACAGGAAGTGGTGATGTTTTATGGGCAAACACAGTAACCCCAGAAGGCCCCAGTTCAGTTTGAAACTGTATCACCCACCTCTTTGCATGGGCCCCATGGGTCCCACTAAGGCCTTACTTCAGGTGCCTATTACTCAGAATCCACAGACTCCACCTAACTAAGGAAGACCTGTCAGAGACCTGAGAAGGTGAGGAATCAGCCATGTCCTTACCATGTGTCACTGTTTCAACTTTATAGATTTACATTTGACCCTTACAGCAACCAACAGCCCTCTAATGTACATGTGATTTTCATTCTGGAGAAGTGGGCTTACCTATCTAAGGTCATACAAGTAGAAAGTATAGAAACAAGGATTTGATCCTAATCGTCTTGCCTCCAAATCAGTTTAGGCTCCAAACTTAACGCATCCGTTGAGGATCATGTAGTTTTTGTCCAACACACACACACACACACACACACACACACACACACACACACACACACACACACACCTTGATCTGATCATTACATTGTTACATTGTAAGACTCAATTCTATACCTTCCTTGTTGAGGAGACCCAAGTCTGATATTTCCCAGGTAAAAGAGCCTGCCTGACTTTCTTAACAGAGAGTGAGCACGAGAGACTGAAATCACTAGGTTCTGTTTTACTTTAATGAACCAAAGAGATGATAAAAGGAAAGTTTTGCAGCTCAAGAGAGGATATCATATTCTTTGATCCTTTGACAATGCTTCCTCCTCTGCCATCTACCTCTTCTCTCTCTCTCTCTTTTTCTTTTACATTCTATTTCACTCACATATTCACACAACTACATATACTTAAAAAAACAGATTTGGAGAGGCTTATAAAAAACACAAAGAAGGGAATGTTTTGCTAGATTAAAAGGAAATCATTGAGAAAAGCTAACTTCAGGCTCCAGTTTCTCTTGAATAGCAGTTCTTGTTATTTCAAGGCTGATTGACTTATAACTGCATCCACAGCTACCTCACATCAGTTCCTTTTATCAACCTAAGTGAGACTTCCTGTAGACTGGCCAAGCTTCCTGATGTATTTCCTTTTTCCTCTGGCAGAACAAAGAAGACCATAACTCCAAGGATTCTTGGGACCTATTATATATATATATATGTATATGTATATGTATATGTATATGTATGTATGTATTTTAAAAAATTCATTCTCAATGCATAGGGCTGAATACCTTCCTTGGCATTTTTTCACAGCATTTATATAATTTATATAATCATTGTGTATCCTGAGTGAAGTTTTCAGTGAGTTATTTGAAGTCATTCTGGCTACAGTTTAATTTCATTCAAAGAGGGGGAAAATAGCCCATTCTCCCCCTATCGTGCACCCCATACATACATGTACATACCCTCAAGATTCACATGGAACACTTCTCTGTGGGAGGGACATTCTTGTTAGCTCAATTCGCCATAACAGATAACTAAAGGTTCAACCAGGCCCTAACTCTAGAAACAGGCACCTAAGAGGGAATTGGAATCAATGAAAGGAGAAATTTCAGAAACGGAGATGAGGCCATTGCTTTCTTTCTTAGCCTTGCCATATCACTTTTTACCAGCTACTGAACACATTATTTCTAGAAGACCTCAAGGCGTGGTCCAGGGTAACAAGGGAAGATTCCAAGAGGGTTGCTTTTGTCTGTGTTTCTATCCCATGGGCAAACACCACAAATTGCCAACCTGTAGCACCTCTCAATACTCTTAGAACACAAGAAGCTACTTCCCAGAAAAGTTAACTGAGACTTTAAGATAGGATGTTTAAAGATGTGACTGAGGCCAAGAAATAGGCCCTAGAAATAGAACTGGGTTATTCAAGCTCCAAATGGCCCATTTCATCACAAAGGTGTTTCCAGGAGCAAAGTTGCCCAAAATTCTTGGAATCAATGTGTATGTGTACCCTTGTTGTTCATCCAGTCCTAATTCCTGACCACTGTCATAGCACTCCAGGGGGATTAAAGATGGCAGTTTCTAGCCAGGCAACTAAGTAATCACTCAAATGTTGCTAAAGTAGCTTGCTCTCTTTATGAGGACCGCTGATCTGGAATGAAAACAATGGAAGCTGGACTATAGCTCCCCAAGAAGACAGGAAACATATATATGTATATATATATAATTTTTAAATATTTATTTATTCCCTTTTGTTGCCCTTGATGTTTTATTGTTGTGGTTATTATTGTTGTCAGTTGTTGGATAGCACAGAGAGAAATGGAGAGAGGAGAGGGAAGACAGAGAGGGGGAGAGAAAGATAGACACCTGCAGACCTGCTTCACCGCTTGTGAAGCGACTCCCCTGCAGGTGGGGAGCCACGGCTCGAAGCAGGATCCTTATGCTGGTCCTTGTGCTTTGCGCCACCTGCGCTTAACCAACTGTGCTACAGCCCGACTCCCAGGAGACATATATTTTTACAAAATATTATTTATTTATTATTGGATAGAGACAAAGAAAACTTGAGAAGGGAGAGGGGTAGAGAAGGAGAGAGACAGAGAAATACCTGCAGTACTCATTCACAACTCGTAATGCTTTCCCTTTGCAGGTGGGGACCAGGGGCTTGAACTTGCATCCCTGTGCACTGCAATGTGTGAGCTTAACCAGGTGCACCACCGCCTGACCCCAAGAAACACATTTCTAAGTAACGAGCTCATAGTGACCTCTCCCCAGCCAATACTCAATGTTATTATCTCCAGATGAAATGTTCCCAAAGAGGACAAGTTTCCAGAGTTGATGATGATATGATGGGTCTGTGTGAAGGAGGGGTGGGCAGAACTGGGGTGTTAAGCCTCACATGACTTGCTTTGATCCTGCCACAAGAGAAAGATCAGAATACTTGCAAGTATTGATAGCTATAGACTTGAGATGCTTCTGTGGCCAGCACTGTACTATGGTCTGTTGTGAGTCTGGAATCCTAGAATGAAGAGCCCAGAGCAACACCTCATGACACTCCCTAAGTCCTGCTCTGTTAAGACCATCTATCGTCCTTGACCTTGCTCCCAATAAGAGTCTGTTGGGTCAGAAGGCACAACTCATCTTGCTCAAATAGGGTCCTTGGTACAGCCTGGGACTCTGTAGAGGTCAGGGACACGAAGGGCACCTGTAATTTAGAAAAGGAGAAAGAGCAGACTATATTTTTGGAAATGCCATTTCAGGAAGACAACATGTAGAGATTTTTCCCAGAATGCCATTGGGATAACATCTAGGCATGTGAATTTGTTGCTCTGGACCCCAGGACCTTTAAAATCTTCCTTTTGGAGAGTTATGGGTCTCTACATGCCTTCTGGGTCTGCAAGATGGAAAGGAATACCAGAATTATTTTTCCTGGCCTTCCCAGAGTTCATACTCAGAAAGTTTACTAGACAAACCGTGATCAGGTGGTGGGCTTGGGTTTGGCGCTCAAAGGAATTAATCATGTCTTCCCATCAGTTTGGTCTGGGGCTAACCCAGACTTGTTTCTGCCCAGAGCACTCTTGAAAAGAAAAATTAAACCCTGTTTGTATTTCATGGGAAATTTCACACGCCTGTTTTTGATTCACTTCCAATTAAAGGCTCAAAATGCTGGTTTTGTAAGAGCCCTTTGATGATTTTGCTTCCTTTTGGTTCATCTCTTTTTTTTTTTTTTTCCCATTCTCTCTCCTAAAAGTCCACAGAAGTTTAATAAATGTTGCTCAGACATTTGCATGCTTAATTGTTAAAAATTATTGAAAACAGAAGAGAATGTTTTTACTAGTGCATTAAAATAAACAAGCACATTTACAAGGGGGAAAAAAGAGGGCTGTACCAATGAAGATGAATGCCAGTGGAAAATGGGGTATCACTAAACCTGGGTGCTTTTCATGCTGGTCAGTGGGTGGGGAAATGGCCGTGAGCCCAGCTCTTCTGGAAAGGTAAGGGCAATGTCACAGGACACACAGATGTCTCTCCTCTATGCTACCAGCTGGCATCAACAAGCTGTCAGAGATGGCACAGGTCATGCCAGGTGGAAACTGTCAGAGGTGACATGCCAAAGGTACTTCAATCTCCTTTTAAAGGTGGGGGGAGTTATCTATAATTACAGTCTCTCCTTCCTTCCTCCTAGTCACGAGAAAGCTTCCATGGTGAGTCTGTGCCCACTCAATGCAGAGGAAACATACACGGCAGCGCCTTGCTCCCTGGGAGAGGTCCCATACTGTGTAGCTGTCTTATTATAAACTGCTGGGTAATCCAGTTCTGTCTTAGGCTGACTGGGTGATGTTAGACAGGGTACTTCTCCTTTGTTAGCCTTGATCTCCATCCATTCCCTGACAAGGACTAAGGCTACGTGCATAGTACAATCTCAATCAAGTAATAGAAATAGTGGAATGATGTGCTCACTTTGACAGCATGTATACTAAAATTGGAATGATACAGAGAAGATTAGCATGGCCCCTGCTCAAGGATGACACGCAAATTCGTGAAGCATTCCATATTTTTTTTACTTATATATAAAAGAAGAAATATTAGAATGATGAGTTGCTTCAAGTTTCTTGATGAATACCACCCTTTTGTGCTTTAATCTGACTAATGGTTGGGTGCCTTGTTGCATGGTGGTTCTTGCTATCAGTTGTAAATCACATAGCATGTCTCTTTCTGAGCCTTATTTAGACTCTTTCTCTAAAGGGAGTCCACCCCCTCTCTCTTTACTGTCAAGGGCCCTTCAGGAGAGTTCAGTCCCCCAACTTACAAAATGTAACCTGTGCTTGTACAGTGCACTGTGAGTGCTTCTCATCTAAGGACAGTGTCACAAACATGTTAATACTGGTGATGAGGTTGTTGGGAGGTTTGTAAAATTTGGGCATGACAGCAGAATGGTTCTGTGAAAGCGTTGTTCCATTCTAAGTGTAAAAAAATCTAGATGCAAATCTGTTATTCACGTGCTCTTGTGTCAGAAACCATTTTCTCTGTGCCTATCTGGAAAATAAGAATAGTTGTGACTGTGATCTGATAAGTAATGTTGAATTTTTCTACCTGCCTTGCCATCTAATTATAAGAAGAAAAGAACATGGAAGTGCAGGCACTTTGGAAAGGGCTGTTTGAATGCTAGTTGTTATTGTCAGAGCTTTCTTCTCATCCAGATTGGTATTTGAATGTTGCTTGCAGTGCACTTGTTGGGCTGTTTTCTTTGGGCATTACTAATTGCAGAGACTTACGTGCACTTGGTTATAGCTGTCCACTAACTGATCCTCCCTGTCTCTTTGGCATGTAGACCCCATTTCTGCAAGTGCACCAGTGCAGACCAAACACCATGTATTCCTCCTTGCCCTCCCACATATCCGGCCATTGTTCGACTTCTGAAACTCCCGTCCCAATCAATGGGGGTTTTACGTAAAATCCGATGGCAGGATATGAGTGCAGCTTCAGGAATGCCAGGCTTGTGCTGCTGATAAAAAGAGCTGTGTCAAACTGAAAACATCAGAGCCCTAACCTCTACGGTCCACACTATTGCTACTCAGTTGTGAGAATGTTTTTATTTGGGGATGGGGTGGGGTCTTTTACTTTTTTTGCATATTCTTAAAATATTTATTAGTGAAGCAATACATATTCCAGTCATAATTAAGAAACTGACAAGTGTAAATAAAGTTTTGTTAGTTCTCTTTTTTTTTATTGATTTAATTATGAGTGACAAGTCTGTTGAAGGCTTCCCTATTCTTTATCCCTCTGGGAGTATGGACCCAGGATCAGTAAACGGTGCAGAAGGTGGGAGGTCTGGCTTTTGTAATTGCTCCGTCGCTGGACATGGGCATTGGCAGGTGGATCCATATCCCCAGCCTGTGTCTGTCTTTCCTAGTTGGATAAGGTTGGCTCTGGAGATGTGGAGTTCCAGGACAAATTGGTAAGGTCATCTGCCCAGGGAGGTTAGGTTTGCAACTTGGTGGCTGAAAAGCACTAAGATATAAAGCAGGACAAATTGTTTAATAATCAGGAACCTAGAGGTAAGAATAGAGCAGATAAGATTTGGGGTCTTCATTTTGGAAAAAGCTAGAAAGTCTATTTTAGGCATATTCCAAGGGGCCTATGACTTTTACTAATTTTTGCCTGAGCCTGACAGCTAATATGCAGGTGGATTAAAGGTCTGGGGAGATGGTGTCAGAGTTGGAAATAAGTCTAACAATCTGGATCAGGGAAGAGAGTAGCTCCCAAATATGGGAAAAGTATGTAAATATTGCTAACTGTTAATCCCATTGATCTGATCTGGGGCCCATATTCAGCAGAGGAACCTGTGTAACCTCTGCATCCTTATAGGTCTGAGCTAAAATTCCATGGTCATAGGGGTCTTTTACTTTTAAGAGGCTTGTGGAACATAAAACATGTATATTCTATTATACAAAGTTCCATTGTGATGAAATTTACAATGTCCATCTTGCTAGCCAGACCTCCTCAGGTCATCTCCTCTCAGTCACCTGAGTTCTGCTTCCCTGTCACTTCCCCAGTGTCTTTGTGGTAATGGGTTAAGGGCCTGAAGTTGGTGAGTTTGGACTCCATCTTTCTAAAGGCTGATTTTTCACATTTTTTTTGGAAAGTGGAGGTTTCCATCCTGGGAAGGACAGGAAGACTGAATCCCCCTGGTTGAAGTATATATATTTCCCATTGTGATATCTCAATATCAAAGCTACTGACAGGTTCCTTTGAGGGAAGGGGCTACTGAGCAATGTCATTTGCCTTGAAAATGGTCCCCTGCCAGTGACAGACTCAGGAATAGCAGCGGCTCTTCTACAGAAGGAATATAGACGAGGCAAGTCCTGTCTTCATTTTCAGACTTTAGCAAAGTCTGTATCTCTGTTTCCTGGCTGCACTGCACAACTGAATACGATTGTTTAAGCAAAGGAGAAGAGCCTCTTTCCTATATTCTAGTCACACTGAAGGAGCTGTGTAATAAAGAGATAAAGAAAATGAAGGTGACCCTTTGCATCTTGAAATGCTCACCCAGACACTCAGGGTTGAGATTAAGAGCATCTCCTTAAAGCTGTTTTTTTTTTTTTTTTTTTTGAGCATGTTGAATAACAAACTAGCAATTTATTCCTGGCCAACAGAATTAGGGCTTCAAAGTTCACTGGGCTGGACATGGAGCTGTTTTCCTTAGGGTCCACCTTCTGCCTAGGAGGCTTTCCCCATGAAAACTAATGACCATCCAACTCATGATGTTCCGTAGAAGAAATATGCCTGCTTTCCCACACCGCTCTTTCAAAATGAGTGAAGGAGTAGTGAGCGTCTCAAATATGTATTTCACGCCATGTGCACATAACCCACTGTGCTACCGCCCGGCCCCCTCCAATATGTATTTCAATTTGTGAAGGACATTCCCCACAATGGGAATAAATACCACATTACAGGAAACACTCTATTTCACAGTGGTGTCTGCTTTGTATGTGTGTATGCATGTGCGCAGAGCTGGGGAAACTTAATCAGTACTTCTCAACTTCCTTTTATTTTTTTCTTTTCTTTTTTTTTTTAATTTCTTTATTTTCATGAGAGAGGAAGGGAGACAGAAAGAAACCAGAGCACTGCTCAGTTCTTGCATATGGTGGTGCCAGGGGATTGAATCTGGGGTCTCTGGGACCTCTGGGGCCTCAGGCACATAAACCTGGTGCTGTAATGTTTTGGGTTTTTTTTGTTTTTTTTTCCTCCAGGGTTATTGCTGGGGCTTGGTGCCTGCACTTACAAGTCCACCACTCCTGAAGGCCATTTCCCCCCATTTTTGTTGCCCTTGTTGCCCATGGCTATAATGTTTTGCCTTATTAATTACACACCACTAGAAAATCCCTGGGAAATCCAGTATTTATCAACTTTTTAAACCTTATCTTAAAGTGGAAGATTAATAAATTTTTTTTTAAGGATCTACTCATTTATTTAAAATCAAGGAGAGGGGGGAGTCGGGCAGTAGCACAGTAGGTTAAGCGCACATGGCACGAAGCGCAAGGACCAGCATAAGGATTCTGATTCAAGCCCCCATCCCCACCTGCAGGGGAGGTCACTTCACAGGCCCTGAAGCAGGTCTGCAGGTGTCTATCTTTCTCTTGCCCTCTCTGTCTTCCCCTCCTCTCTCCATTTCTCTCTGTCCTACTCAACAATGACAACATCAATAACAACAACAATAACCACAGCAACAATAAAAAGGGCAACAAAGGGAAAATAAATAAATAAATAATATTTTAAAAAATCAAGGAGAGGAAGAGCAATAACCATAGCATCACTCGGGCATGCACCCATATATATGGTGCTGGGGTTCTAATTTGGGAGTTCACTGCTCTGTAAATCCTCTGCTTCAGCACTGCCCCCACTACAAGAAATCTACGTTTATCAGGATTGTCCAATAGGACTTCCTGTGAAGGTGGCATGTGCTTTTTCAGAACTGCCCAGTATGATGACTGCTGAATTTGATACTCAAGTGACCACTGAGCACTTGAAATGTGACTAGCACAAAGCAGAACTGAATCTCAAAATTCATTTCATTTTAATTTATCTACAATTAAGTCATCACATATGTGGAATGGCTGTCAGGTTGGAAAGTGTCAGTGCAAGTCTGTGTAATCCAAGTTGAAATGTCTTGAAATCTGGATCCAGGCAGAGGGATATTTATAATTTTTTATTTATATTGATGGTTTTTTTTATCTGAGTCAGCTGTGTATTGTCCACATGGAGACAAACACTTTCACTTGCTTTATGACTAACACTAAAGAAAATGAGAAGGGAACATCCAAAGTCCCCCGGCACTACCAGTGTCGGCCTGAGCCTGAACTAAAGCTAGCCTCTGGGCTTCTGCTTTCATTAACAGGTTTGTGCCGACCTTGAAGACTAGCTTGCCTTCTCCCTCTGCTATAAAATATAGGCATTGGAATTTATCACAGAGCTTTTCACAAGCTATGATTAAATGAATGTTAGACTTGTCAAAGAAAGCTGTAGGCTTTTTGTGTATATCTTTTCACTGAAAAAATGGTTTTGGCCAAAAGCATCCTGCAGAGCATGGGAGTTAAGTTTCCACACTTGTACAGCACTGGCTTGATGTACTTGATTCCTTCAAAGTTATTTTCAACTCTGCTAACTCTGTGCAGGCAAGCATATACAATAGCCTTTTATGCAGGAGTCAATACTATGAATTGGCTCTCCTAGTTTTCAGATTAAGGAAAATTTCCCTTAAATATAGATGTAAACAAAGTAATGAATTTTTAGCAAGATAACTTGCTAAAGTAGCATTCTTTGGACTCCTGTTTCTCTCCAGTCAGTGTCCCTTAGATTGGTACTGTCCCATGGTACACAGTTGCAAAGATACTCATACTTGGCATCTCCGAGGCTCAGAGCAATTTCTCTCTTTCTTGGTGGACCTTGACTGTGGAAATTTGAAGCACATGGCATGCCACACCGGATGTGGTTTTGGAGTTGCCATGAGGAATGAATATTCTAGTCCTTCTCTAAGGGAGAACTGACCACATTATTAAGATCTCTTTACTGAACAAACCAATGATTTGACTTTGACTCTGAAGACTTTAGGTTGACATTCTGTGAAGGTCAGTCCATCACTGAGCCTGTGATGTCATCTTCTGAGCTGATTGCTTAAAAGCAAGATGGGTTGAACACCACAGAGAAAACTAGGCAATATTCATTTTTGGTCTAACTCTACTAATAATGGCTTTAGAGGTGATGAACCACTGTGGTCTTGCTTCTCTCTCACACACTTGCCTTCCATAAAGGTTAAAATACAGGCTAGTAAATGTCCAATATACCCCTCAGTGGTGTCTAGCTATAGTCACACCCTCATTAATTTAACATTTACTTTCATTACTCATCCAGTATTTTGATAGCTCTTGCATTTTCAGAAAATTCTCTTTTTAGCTTGGAATCTTCCTTCTCTATTTCTTTTTAAATTATATCTGAGAGACCAAGAGGTGGCTTGGTGGTAGAGTGCCTGCCTTGCATAGGTGAGACTCTGAGTTCCGTCTGTCTACCATATAAAACAAGCAAACCAAAAAAAAAAGATGCAAGTGAAATATCATAAAGAAAAGCAGATTTAGGAAGTATATGTCAGAGCATAGATCTGGGACCATGGTCCTTTAAGTAGACTTATTACATTGTTTTAAGCATTTGAGTGTGGGCTCTTTGTATCTGTTGTCAACTCCTTGAAGGCAAACACTCTTCTTATTAATCTTTGAGTTCTCAACTCCTGAAATATATCTAAACTAAAAAATACATATTTATTTATTTTCCCTTCTGTTGCCCTTGTTGTTTATTATTGTTATTGCTGTCATTGTTGTTGGATAGGACAGAGAGAAATGGAGAGAGGAGGGGAAGACAGAGAAGAGGAGAGAA
The DNA here is from genome assembly GCF_950295315.1 of Erinaceus europaeus. Lineage (NCBI taxonomy): Eukaryota > Metazoa > Chordata > Mammalia > Eulipotyphla > Erinaceidae > Erinaceus > Erinaceus europaeus. The sequence goes on from NC_080181.1 coordinate 27,480,260, forward strand.
AGATAAACACCTGCAGACCTGCTTCACCGCCTGTGAAGTGACTCCCCTGCAGGTGGGGAGCCAGGGGCTCGAACCGGGATCCTTCTGCCAGTCGTTGCACTTTGTGCCATGTGTACTTAACCCACTGCACTATGCCCGACTCCCAATATATCAAAATATTTATTGAGTACCCTCACACACACACACACACACACACACACACACACACACACACACACACACACGACAAGAATGGCTTCGGCTTCCATGGAAGCTGTAACCAAGCAGGGCAAACAGCTATGTAGGCAACTGTTATAAGTGCAGAGAGGTCTGTAAAAAGGGAAGTATAGGGTGTTTCAGAAGAGTATGGCATGAAGGCCTAACCTGGTCTCGGGGTCAAAGGCTTCCCCAAGGAAGTGACACTTAGGATGAACCTTGCATAATTAGTAGAAATAAACAAGAAAACAAATAAGCCTTCTCTAAGTCTTTGCCAAATGAATGAATGAATCAATGAATGAAATGGCTGCTTCCCCATAAGGCAGTCTGCTAAATGAAGTATCATGGAACTTCAGTCATTCTGACTCTAGTCTCTCTGTGGACCCATAAGCCATTTCTCTTTTTCTTTGTCTTTTTTGCCCATGACGATGCTCTACTCCAGTTATCAATGGTGCTAGGGATAGAACCTGGGACCTCTCACATGTAAGTCCTGTGAGCGTTCACTGCATTCGCTTTCCAGTCTTCTTAGAAGTCATTTTCTTGCCTGCTCTGTTTTTCAATAATAAAGAATCTTGTAAGAAAAAAACTACCTCTGAAGACTTCATCACACTAGAACTTTACTGAGTGTATAGAGCACCTAAGTATCAGTTGACATGCTATATTTTTTATTTTTTTATTTATAAAAGGGAAGCATTGACAAAACTATAGGATAAGAGGGGCACAACTCCACACAATTCCCACCACCAGATTTCCATATCTCATCCGCTCTCCTGATAGCTTTCTTATTCTTTAACCTTCTGGGACTATGGACCCAGGGTCATTGTGGGTTGCAGAAGGTGGAAGATCTGGCTTCTGTAATTGCTTCCCTGCTGAACATGGGCGTCGACAGGTTGATCCATACTCCCAACTTGCCTCTCTCTCTTTCCCTAGTAGGGTGGGTCTCTAGGGAAGCACAGCACCAGGACATACTGGTGGAGTCATCTGTCTGGGGAAGTCTGGTCAGCATCATGAATCTGGTGGCTGAAAAGAGAGTTAACATACAAAGCCAAACAAATTGTTGAACAATCATGAACCTAAACGCTGGAATAGTGCAGATGAAGAGTGTTTGTGTGTGTGTGTGGGGGGGGGGGCGTTCTCCGTTTTGTAGATAGTTGGAAGGCATATTTTCATTATATTCCTAAGGGCCTGTGGTTATACTAGTTTTTTTCTTTCCTCTGAGTCTGAAATCTGATATGCAGGTGAATCCAAGTTATTGTCTGGGGAGATGATGTCATGGCTAGAAAAGGACCAGAAAGCTGGATCAGGGAAGAGAGTAGCTAGCTCCCTAATATGGGAGTGGGGTATAAAGATTGTTGACTGTAAACTCCATTGATTTGATTTGGTCTGGGGCCCATATTCAGCTTAGGAGCCAATGTGACCTCTGCATCCCTGTAGATCTGAGCTCACATTCATGAGTAGGAACATTCCAAGCTGCCCCAATATCAACCCATCTTCCTCAGGTGTAGCATAGAGTATGTTGTCCATCCTCCCTTCGGAGGATGGAACATTCTCTACCATTATTGATCCAGGTTGAGGGCAAGTCCTATGGGGGGCCCACAAAGGGGTCTATTTTGTTTTTCCTGATAGAGATGACCGGTAACACTGAAGAGAGGGATTTGTTTGAGGTCTAGGCCTATCAAGTTGACATGCGTTTAACATATAAAGCATCCAGAACAGTCAAGAATATCCTTACCCATGGAACCACTTGGTGCATGGTGTCACCCCTCACTGACACAGTAAGGCAGCTTTTTGGCAGATGGGTTCAGGAAGATGCTCTCTGACATGAACTGTTATCTCTCCTAAGGCAAGGGCCTGGGTCTCCTCACGCTTTGGTTTCCTTAACTGCAGAATCTGGAGATTTCTGCTGATGATAATTTTACCTCGAAGTGATGTTGTAATAAGGAGGCTGTAAAAAAGTGTTTTGCAAGATCAAAAAAAAAAACACAAGAAGCAAGCAAAAAGAAAAAGAGACGCCTACTGAAAGACATGCTAGCTCTCTCTATAGCTAGTGTTTGCCTGAATGTCAGAGAAACCCTCTGATCTTAGACTCTAGAGAGGAGAAGACCTGGGCCTGGAAGTTGACATCTTTGTTCTGGAAAGTCTGTGTCCTTTTTCACATTATCACTTTAAGTGACCTTAGCAAAAGGTATCTGGGGGTAACAATAGCAGTCCTGATGGTGATGTTTATTGAGCAGTTCATCCATGAGCCAGGCACTTAAATGCATGTAGCACCTTATTCTCAGAGCAGTCCACAGAACACATCAGTCTTTTTTCTTTTTTTATATATATTTAAAAAAATTATTTGATAGGACAGTGAGAAATTGATAGTGGGGGAAATAGAGAGGAGAGAGAGAGAGAGAGAGAGATCTGCAAGCACTGCTTGTGAAGCTTCCCCTCAGCAGTGGGGACTGGGGCTTGAACCAAGTTCTTGAGCATGGTAACATGTACTCTCCACTGGTTGTGCCACTGTGTGCTCGAAAAATGCATCTCTTATTAGACACATTTTACCAGTGGAAGGAGGGACACCAACAAAGCTCCTGGACTTGCCAAGAGTTAGGCAGCCATCAGAGTTTGTCTGATCCTAATGACTTCACTCACTACATACATGAAATACTTTTGAGTTTTTCAGAATAAGAAATCAGGATTGCTCGGTGACTAAATATATACAATTAATTATTCCTGCCCTGGAGTACAAGAGTGTTCACATTTGAAGTGTACTTTTTTTTTTCAATTCTTTGACCTCCTGATGTTCCCACATTCCTCTACCCCCTTTCTCTCCTGTTATTTTAAGGAGGGGAGGGGGAGACTATTTTCAAACTTGTCCAGTTAGAAAGTGGATTGCACTGAAATGAGTGGAGCTCTCAGAAGTAGAGACATACGCCATGTTTGGTAAGAGCCAGCTACATGGCCCAGCAACACCAGAACATAGGCGCTGCTGTTGTCTCGATCTTAAAAGTTTTTAAGGGTCTTTTTATAACCTCCTCCATCCCCCAGCTCCACCTCCCTTAGTGGGATGCAAGAGAGACAGAAAACAACCTTTCTACCTTCTGGAAATGGAAACAATAGCCTTTGCCTGTGCTTTTATTTCCCCACTGGGGAATCTGAGAGATGACCTGATTGAATTCCACTGGTAAAGGTCAGGGTTTGAATTCAAGGCAGAGGAAAGAGTCAGAGAAAACATGCAGCAATGACACCCCCTGGGCCCCACATGAGAGCTGGGGGGCTCTCCTCGCTGCCCTGTGGCCTGCTGATAAGGCGAACGTGGATGACAAGTGGAACGTTTTCTCAGGACAAAGGAAATTCCCTGTATCATTGTTTAGAGGAAACCACCATCCACTCAGGAGGGCCAGCCTTGTGGTAGGGACACTAATGTCCCTGTTAGCAGGCTGGCAGGCTGGTGACACAGTGGGAATGCAGGGTGGGGGCACATCTCTTTCCCTGATTTCATCTAGAAGTCAAAAAGGAGGTCACTGCAGTTTCTGGCATTCCTTAGGCTAAGACTATGAGAGAGGGAGCCCCACTGACTGGAAGAGTTAAAAGCTGGACTCACACAATGTGGCCCATTGAGGAATGGCAAAAAAAAAAAAAGCACCAGGAGATTTAGAGAAGTTGATCTGGTTTTGAGTTTAAATTCTGAACCTCCTTCTCTGCCCCATCCCCTCCCAGCCAAAATGTCAGAACAAGGGCCTGGTTTCCCTTTATGGAGTGCAAAATAAACAGATCTTCAGCAGCAGGAGAGGAGCCATTCCCCCAGCCCCTGTAATGCCAGAGCCAGGGGTGTGGGGCTGTAGGGAAAAGCAGTTATTCTTCTGTCTGCTTAGTAGTTGGCATTGACTTTCATTTTCTCCAGGCTCTGTTTTCTAGAAGGCTGCTGGTACGGGAAGTACAAGGAATAAAAGGGAAGCTGATCTTGGGGGTGAGGGGTGGATGGGGGGAGGTGGTTTATGCCAGGCTTCAAAAAAGGTAGATTTTTGGACTGAGGATACCTTAGGGAGGCATTTCCAAAATTAAAACAGTTTTGGGGAATTGAACCCAGAGACTGAGATGTTAGCTCTTGGCCGCTCCAAGAGCCCAGCTCTTGCCCTGATGGTGCCTGGCCACCCTGGCCTTCCTGCCCCCATCTCTGCCTTGGCCCGGCGTGGAGTCCTGGACATGGTGGGGTCAGCTGTGGTTAGCCTGGCCACTGGGCGCTGCATTCCTTCTGGGCTTTGCTGGGTTTGGGGTGGGTGTGGCCATAAGTTTACTCTGAGAAAACTTAGACAAAGAGTCTAAATTGGGCAGGATCTCAGATCTAATGACTTGTTTACAGATCCTGTGCTTTTTCCAGTGCAGGGAGGAGGAAGAGGGAAGGGCAGGCTCGTCACTGTGGGCACGGTGCATTTTCTGTTTTCATCCTAAGGCAGTGGGAACTTTCCAGAAAGCAGCAGCCAGTGGGCCAAGCAGCATTCTGTGTAATTTTCCAAGGTGGGGAGGAAGCCATGGTGGCCTGGCCTCTGTCCTGTGGCTTGGCTTCCGGGGAGCAAAATCTTTGGGGAAGAGAGCCCCACCTGTTGCGTAAGGCCCCTTTTCCCTCCCTATTGTGAGTTTAAGTGATGGGAAGATGACTGTCTTTACCCTTGTTTTGGGTGAGCCCCCACCCCCTCCTGCCTGCCAGCGCACCTAGAGCAATCCATGCACCTGTAACGTGGCTTGGCAAACAGAACAGTGTCTGTGCAAGGAGAGGAAGCATCCAGAAGGTCTCTCTACCAGGAGGGTGGATTCATTAAGCTTTTTAGTAGAAAGTGACTGACGTTTATTTCATGATTTTTAAAGAAATATTTATTTATTTATTATTGGATAGAGACAGAGATAAATTGAGAGGAGAGAGAGAGACAGACAGATACCCATAGCCCTGCTTCACCACTCATGAGGCTTTCCCCCTGCAAGTGGGGACCAGGGGCTT